>NW_010555383.1:36977-85274 GCF_000687285.1 Phaethon lepturus | reverse complement strand
CGCTCCCGCCCCAGAGCCCCTCTGACTTGCAGCCGTCGCCCACGGGTTCGAAGCAGGCGCTTCTTGGTGCCCTTGCCCGATCTCCCTCACCCCGGCGCAGCCTCCCAGAGCCCCGCACATGCCCGGTCCCCGGCTCCTGCCCTCCTTCTGCTCTTCTTCCCAAAGCGCAGCAGCCCAGCGTGCCCGCTGTCCCAGGCCCCGTGCGCGGTCACCGTGCACGCTCTTAATGGTGGCTCTTCATCAAAAGTCTCTCTTCTGCGACGCCATTAGTGCCACAGAAATTAAAGCCCCTCAGATGCGTGGTTTGCTACCGGTGTTTCACAGGCGTTTAGCTCCGGGGATAAATGCATATAAATTACTCTGACTTGCATGTAATTTTTGCTTTATTTATGAGGTACTTTATAATAACGTCATATTATTACAAAATATTATTACAGATAATCTTTATTATTACTACAGCATGTAAATGGGTCTGTCTGTACTAATATTTCATTTCATGACTCCCGTAACAGTGTGAAATGGTAACTGGAAGCATGATATAGGATTGCTGGTGACTGACAGCTTTGGTTTTTAATGGAGCTATCAAAGGACAAGGGCATTATCTATCATTCTGCCTATAAAGTGAAGAAAACTAATAGAGGAACTCAAATCCATTCTCTTCTCTGTACAATGGGTTCAACATGCTGGGAAAGCTGACAGAATCAAGACACGGACTCTTGTAGGTCATGGTGCTGAAGAAATCATTCCTTTGTTTTGCCTCATATACCTCTTGGCTAATCACCTGTGGGGTTTTTTCATGTAAAACTGTGCTTTTATAGGGAACTCCTCCCAGATACGCACAAATACACACTCAGGTGTGTAATTGAGTAGGTTTTTGCAGACGGGTTAGAAAAAACTGCCAATGAATAATGGCAGAGAACTTGAGGTGATGTACCTTTTTGCAATGATGAATAAACCTTGCTCAGAAACGTCAGTGCATCTACGCAGACAACAGCATAGCAGTTGCCAAGAGTTCAGGGGGAGCAGATTAAATAGCAAGTGAGACCAGTCATCAGCTCTGCAAAAGCATCCAGCAACTGTATGAGGTCTGCAGATCTCTGCCTTCGAGACTTGTGTTGTTCCCTATCACACTCACTTTGACTCAGCTTTTCCACCTTTATTAGCATTATTTCCTGCTCAGATATGTCAGATGATGTCATTGCCATGCATATTTGGCAATGCATTGAAAAAGGATGTCCTCTCACATCACTAAAATAAAGAGCCCCATGAGAATGCCAGTGACGTTTTATCTTCTCTGTGAGAAAAAACTCCACAGCTTGAAAAGGTCACTGCACTTATCTGCTCTCCTTCCTTTTTATCAGAAAGTGAGAAATTCTTATTTTTTATGTCTCTACATGTAGAAGACTTTTTAAAGTCTGGTACGCAACTAGAAACTAGTTAAAACCCACACAAAACAGGAGAAAAGCCCCGCTTCAGTGACATTTACTCTATGAGGCAGCGCATTTTTGGTAAAATAAGTGTTCTGCATGCTCGGAGTTCCTCCATTTGCACCTGCAGCAGCTGGCAAGCCGCGAGCCCTCGTCACGGCGCAAGGCTAGATTGTCCATCGGGCTTTTCTGGTCAGCTCAGTAGCCCAAGGGAAATCTGCAACCAGACGAGCAGCGGTCCCGGGCAGCCCCGCACGGAGCTGAACTCTGTGACGTGAAACGGGTAATTGCATACTTCAAAACCATTGAGAGGTTTGCAAAATTAAGACAGACGTTGCAGCCATCCCTCGCACAGTCAGGTCCTTTCGAATCTCTTTCTCTTGAGCTCAGGAAAGGCACAAGCCTTAACCAGTTTGACAATTTACGTCACAACGATGCAATTTACTTGATGAGGCATCCGGGGCTTTAATACGTACTTGACTGGCGGTTTCAATCACGATCTTTCTGTAATGGCCAGCAAGCAGAAATCAGGTGGTGTAAAAAGCCCAGAGTGTTGGCAAGTTTTGCAGCAAAGCTGTGTTTGCATTAGCGGGTGTAAACAGGTCTCGGGGAGGAGGCATCAAACATCATGCTTTGTTTTTTGACTCTGTGCTTGCAGTTAACTGGGAGGGGAGCACAGATGTTTTGCAAAGAACTCCTACCAAATTTAAAGATGCAAAATTGTTAGGGTGGCTCTAATTAATTTTCCGCATCACTTTAAATGACCTCTTTATAGTGTAGCACTGTGCAGGATGTTCTGAAGTGACTGGACCAAAATTGCCCACTGAATTTTGCTGCATGAAATGAATTTGGCCGGTTCTGATGAGCATGTGTGCTGAGGGTATAATTTTATCGAGTCCCTAGATTAAAAAATACTTTCCAGAAGACATTACTGGGATTTCTGGTGTATTTCTGTTGTTTATTGCTGTTGTAATTTGTCCTAACTTATTCTCATTGTGCTAGTGGAAGACAGAGCATTTTTCACAGGCCCCATCTCTAGTGTTTACAGAAATGTATTAGCTTGGCCAATCTGCTTGGCCAAAACAAACCAGAAAAGAAGTGTTTCAATTTCGCTTTAGCCTAGTGCCTGACTTTGGCCAGTAACTCTTGAGGCAGAATGCCTCAGCGCGCGTGGCTTGCACCAGCTCCGCTCAGAGAGCCCAGGAGCAAGACCTGCCTGAGAAATTCTAAATCAAGGTGGGAATCGCTGTCTCAGGCAGCCCGGCCGTGGGCAGCGGTAGGTACCGCTCACCCGGCCTGAGCCACGGCAGCATTAAAAACGTCCCCGCTCAATCTACGCGCGGGAAGAGCACTGACAGGCATAAACTGAGCAGCAGTCACCTGTGACAAGCTTATGTTATACTCTCCACCCAGCAATATCGGAAGTTTGGACCGGCAGAAATGCAACCAGGGAAGTTTTAAGCCCACGTTCCTAGCAGAGGCTAGCTAGAAGAAATAATTGTTTCACATGATTAACAAAAAGATATTACGTTGATCGACAAGTGGGTTTTTTTCCCCTTAACAGCCTGGCTGGTTATAGAAAAAGAAGTGATCCTTTGTATGGTGGAACATTTGGGTTGTATTGAAACAGCATCTTGACAGGCAAGTCTGATGCTGAGGTCGTAATAATTTATATCGGCCTGGGAATAGCACAGTGATTGTTGTGAGAAGACTTAAACGTGAAACGTGGTTAGCTTATTACAGGGTTTTTCACTGGCAACTTGCAGTCCCATGGGAGTCCATGAACCACTTTTGGAACATCGGCAAGGATTAAGTGAGGAAAAGAAGTAGTACATTAAAATTTGCTGGGCCAGATTCCACATCTTTTGAGGTCCAAGATGCTGTGGCCTACAAGAATAAGATTTCACGCTATAATAAGGGACTCGCATTCTTTAGAAGTGTTTAGGAAAACATATCCATAAAGTTGGTAAAGTAATTACAGACTGTTAGTGGCATTCCAGGCATTTATAGTTACGTGTAGTTATTCTAACTCAATATTCAATATTCAAAGGATGATGTACCCATCCTGAATGACAGCATGATAACTCTTTCTGTAGTAAGCTTCCATGGTGTAATTCAAACACGACTAAGCAACATCTTTTTTCTACAAAATGGGGCGGGGGAGGTGGGAGCGAGAGGAGGGTACTGTCACACTCTTGGCGATCTAATTTTTAATTCAAACAGAAATCCAGGGGTTAATGGAGGAGGTTTATAGAAATAGCACAGATAAACGCTCTTGTTCTTCAAATGCCACAAAGTTTCACTTGAGGTGATCCTTGAAAATCAAAAGAAAAATAGCAGCGGCTGTTTTGCCTGGAGCTGGAAAGTCAGTGTTCTGAAAAAAAGTGTAAGGGAAAATAAGGGGGAAAAAAGAGGGAGGCGGAGAGAGGGAAAACCGCAGCCTCACTGCTTTGGAGCCTGCAGTGCAAATTCTCCCAAAGCCAGCGCTGTGCGTGGCTACTGGAAAAAGCTTTGCAGTGGATTGTTAGCAGAATATGTTTTCGTGCGTGTGGAGGCAAGTAGGAAGTCATTTGCTGCCACTGTGAAGGCAGCCTCGCCGAGCAAGCCTGCGGCAGCCTTGCGGGGCAGCTCGGAGCCGCCGTGCTTCACTGCTTTGCAAGTTCATTAGGTAAAGGATGCTGCGAGAATAGCCAATGCAAAGACCCTTGCAGCTGAGGTCTGCTGTGAGCCAAATGCATTGCGAAGAATGCTAAATTTAGGTTCTCGAACGCAGGAGAAAACCAGGCGTGAGAATTGCTGTGTACGGGTCACTGCTCAGCGGATGCTGTGTGGTCTGAGCCGCAGACGGCAGAACAACCTGCTGTACTTTCTTTTTGAAGCGTTGGGTTGAAACAGAAGAGTTAGGAGGGACTGACAGTGCTGGGGTCAAACTGTGCTGCAGTCGTGCATTAGGCTGTGCCCCTTGTCATGAGGACAGAGACAGTGAAGACACTAAGCAGAGGCTCCAACAAAAGGTCTTAGACATTCCTCTTCATAAGGGTTTGATGAAGAGGGTACAGTGTTTTCTTTCAAGGTAAGAGGAAGCTATTAAGCCTTGATTATTATGGGGGAAGGAAAATATTTATCACCATCTTTATTTCTCTTCATTTCATCAAAATAAGGTGAAATGTCTGCTTTTGTCAAAGATTAGGGTGACCGCACTCATTCTGAGGATGAAAAATCTGCTCAGCCGTTACGACAAAAAGGATGCAAGGCTGAAAGCTTTTGCAGCAGAAATCTTTGCAGCAGCTTTTTGTTTTCAAGTTAATTTATGCTAAAGACCTTGAAGAAAAGAAGTCTTCTCTGCAGTGCTCACTTTCCTGTGCTCTAGCGTTAAATCAGCAAGTTGATTTTTTAGCTGGTCCTTGCCTTACATTTCAGCATGGAACCAGCACTCCCCAAGCCCCTGGGTCTGCTGAGCAGCACTGTCGGGTTTACATTTATAAAACACCCTTTGTGATCAGGTTTCTTAAAGAAAAGAAATGACAGTATAGCAAGTTGGGAATACTTGTTCAGGAACAAAGGAATATGGAGCACCACAGCCTGTAAAATAGGACCCATGAAAACACAAGGCTTTTGTCCTCAGCCTCGGCACACATTGAAATGCCAAAAGACGGGCTTTCGGCCGATGTTTTCCTAGCAGCTTCTAGGAATTACTGCGGGACCTGAACTTTTCTGAGTTAAGGGAACAATAGTTAGCTTCACCGAAAAAAGAATAGACACAAATGACCAGGAAGAGAAGACGGCACAATTCGAGCCTTTTGGCCTTTAACTGGTCAAGCAGGGTGGATACTGAGAAGTGTGGAGAAAGTGTCTATAACACTGAGGCAATAAAGCAGTGCTCGGAGACTTCCTGGAAGGTCCCAGAAAAATCCGAATGTTGCTATGATTTTGCAAAGCCTTCCCTGGCGGAGTGTGAGGCCCCAGCCAAAACCCCGGCAGGAATCTGCGGGGAAACATTTCAGGCAATCACTGCTATTTGCACAGGTGTAACCATATATTCCAGCAGATACCATAGTTGGATTCTCTCCTAAACCCAAAGCTTCTCTTCAAGCTTGTCCTACCCCACAGCCACCTTAAAATGCACTAGTATTCCTTGTGACTTTGGCAGTCTGCACTGACAGGCATCCATGATTTGTGTTGTTACTAACACACTTTTCATGGCAGTGTGCATAGGACTCTGAACAAAATCTTGGAACTCTTGGACTCCCAACTTGAAACCGGATTTGTGTTTTGCATCAGATTTTGAGTGGTAAATATATTTTTTTTGGCTACCCATACCCTACCGAGGTTACGTTCCATGATTCTGAGACTTGGCTTTATACTCTCAGTAGCATGAACAACTGCACAAACCAGCCTGGGACAAAGGTTGAAGAGAAATATCGTAGCTGAAAAGCACAATGTGGGAAGAGTCCAGAATGACTAAAGAACGATGTGCCAATGAATCGCTGGTTTTCATGAATGCCCGAAACCAGAAGAATCCCAAATGACGTCTGTGAGTACAATCATTTGACCCAGCCCACAGACACAGATGGGTATTCAGAAACACATGCCAAACTCTTCAGAAGGCAGATGGAGATGAAATTAAATGGTATCAGCTAACTCACTCTGAACAGAGTTGCTGAAAGTTAGCTTTGCATATTCTCAAATTCAAACCAATCTACTCTCTGTCTTGGTAGACATTTGTAAAATAAACGCTGAGAAATTAAGACAATCCTTCATTTTTACAGGCAACTGTAGCAACACCACTTGTACATTAATGGCTTTGGGTGCTTTTCCAGAGTTTCTTGCCTTAGCTAGGAGCCTCTCAGTGAAATATCATCACAGTGTTATTCTATTGCTTAGTGCCATAGTGGCAACAATAAATATCACCACTAAAAGCAAGTGGTTTATTTAAGAAAAAATGGAAGGGGGAAAAAGCAGTCTAAAATGTAAAGCGTGTCTCTTTTGCACTTCAGGAACAATTTAGGACAATTTTAAGTGTCCTACAGGATCGTATGTCGCATCATTCCTACCGGCATCTCTCAGATGAAGTCTCATGATAAAAGTCTCAGCTCCTCTTTTGTTTTCTTCAAGATATTCTTAATGGAAATTAATGTCCTATTTTCAGGACAAACTCAAATTATTTTAATTGAGGACTTTGTACAATATCTGCTGGGCTCCCTGGACAGAAGAGGACGGGCGTTTAGCTATTAGCTGCTTAATTGCCTTAATGCTACTCTCACCCCTCTCTCGCCCCGCGGGAGGTGGCAGGTTGTGGAGAAGGCTGTTTTCTTGGACAAGCACCCGCTGCTCTGGCAGTGAAAGCGGTCCCTGACGACTGGCCACACTCATACAGCACTGTGTAGACATCCCAGCTAAAAAGGAGTCAAACAGATTCACAACACTATTTAAAGAGATATCAGGGAGAAGATGTTAAGTGAAGCAAGCCTCCCTCAGACCTACAGAAGAGGATGGAAATAGCAATTTTTTTTCTCTAGAAATGCCCCTTTCTGAAGCACAGTCCTTGCTGACAGAGATTTTAAATTCTGAGACCACCAGGATCCCCTGCATGATGTAGCCATGTGCTTTGTGTTTACTGAGTCAATCTTAATTCTTACAGGAGCTTGCTAGGTAAGGTGTAATCTGCTCAGTGATGCACATTTTTTATCTTAAGTATCATGTGAACTTGCCTGGTTTCAGCTTCCAGACTGGATTTCATTCTTCCTCTTTCTTGCCATATACGTCCCTACTACCAGGTATCTTTTTTTTATGTAATGCTTAAGGATTATGTTGGAAAGCAGATCTTGGCATCACAACCTCTAGGAGGTCAGGAGCAGGCTACCCAGCAGCAGAGCAGGACCAACCCATTTCCAGACATCCTGGGAACAAGGCATGTGTCCTTTACAACCTCTAGGAGGTCAGGAGCAGGCTACCCAGCAGAGCAGGACCAACCCATTTCCAGGCATCCTGGGAACAAGGCATGTGTCCTTTGGCTGAAGAACTGAGTTGCTCATCTATGATTCTGCTGTGTGCCAGGTAATTAGGTCCTAGTTGCCCTCAAAAATCTATTTGAAATGATGATCAAACAACCTCTTTCTTGCCTTTGTTCCACTTTAACCTCATACTAAAAGGCAGAATTACAAATCATGAGCAGTTTTTTTGCAGACGTACTCCCAGAGTGTCAACATCTTAAAACTGTGGACACTGGCAATAGATTATCTTCCAACAGTGGTCTCACTGAAATCATACGTGGGGGTAATACCACTATGTTAGTGTCCTCCATTATGTGCCCATTCCTCCAGTCTCCCTTAGCCACTGCATGATGCTGTGATTTCATTTATTCCATTCTTGGTTTGCCATTACTTTCCAACGAGCAGTCTACGTTTGCAGTAGGACACTGAAGAACCCTGGATCTGGGTATGTCAGTCAATGTTGATTGATGTTGGTGGATGGAACTGCTTCTTTGTCCTAAACACACATTAATCAACCTTAAGAAGTCCAGTCAAATGTCAGATGCTCTTCTGGAGTTTCTTGAAAGGGTAATTTTGTTCCACTTATAAAGGTTTCTGCTCCTCTCCCTGCAACTGCTTCCATATCCCTTTCCTAAAATTACTTACGACTTCGCAAAAAGCTTGCATCCATTTGGAATTACTGGAGCAAATTGGTGGAAATAAGATTGCACATTGTAGCTGAGAAGGATCTTCTACTGAATCCACAATACGGGAACGAGAGGTCATTTTCTTTTCATCTATGGGTGCAACTTTACTTGCTCACACATTCCTGCCCCTGAAGCCAAATTTTTCCAATACAAACCAATGGGACAAGATATCAGGGTGACACTCTCTAATCTGCGCAGCTACAAGTGTTTTCTTCTGGAACTAGTGAGTGTCCACAGCAAAGAAAAAGAGAAAGAAGAGGAGGAGATCGGTAGAGAATTTGCGAAGGTTTTTCCTCTGCAGTGGTCCATATCGCCAGCTGCAGTTTCCTCATATCTCTTTCCGAGCCAATGAGACCTGTTCTTGTTTTTAAGGTACGATGAGCCAAATGTACAGAAAGGATGCATTTAGCCCATTAAATATACTTACAATGAGAAAAGCAGTTCATAAACAACCCTGCGAATTTATGAAGCATAGACAGAAAGGGGATAAGTGGCTTCTTATAATTCTGTCCTGTACCCTTCCATGTTGGGACACGTGGACCTTCCCCACATGCTCACGACAGAGGGGCATTTACTTCAATGCAGGGTGGGAAATCCCTCACCGATGGCTGCTTTCATCTTCTTCCCTTGCCTGTGGTTTTCCTCCTCTTAGGCTATGGGGAGCACCGGAGCTCTCAGACGCCTTTCTCAGAGCGGGGTTACCTCTTCGCTTGGTCCGAGTGGGCCAAGCCGGCAGCGCACGGCTTGGTTCATCGGTGCCTGCCCCGCGTCTGCAGCTCTGCCTCCGGGGCAGAGAGCTCCCGCACGGGCACCGAGCCCAGCGCTCCTCAGCTGCAGATTTGTTCAGCCTGGATGAAAACTCATTCGAGCTATTTTTCGTGTGCCCGTTACGTGCGAGTTTATCTACCCAGTTTGTTTTATACCTTTTCCATTTCAGCGTCGCAGCTCTGAAGTGGGTTGTACAACTTCCATTAAAAGTATGAAGAAACTCTCACTCTCAGCAGCACGGTGCCGTAAATCAGAGGTTTAATCTCAAGTGATTACAAAACCGAAAAGAGTAAATCAGTCATAGTTAGCAGATTTACCTGGTTTTGTGTAATATTTATCTCAGAAGAAATACTTCTACTCTAACATCAGTATATTGCTTTGACCTTATTTTGGTTAAAAAGCTCTGTAGGAATTAATGGGTCTAATGGGAATTGCACCTTGGTTATTTTTTTCCTGGAGATCTATTCATCCCCTTCCTTTATTCATACTTTTCAAGATCTGGATGGGCTTTTGAATAATTTGTATTCATTATGATGCAATGATATAGGATCAGTAGAGAACATCAAGAAGAATCACTGCCATGAATTTTCATCAGTGGTAATAAATGTTGAATTCTTTTTTTTTTTTTTTTTTTAAAGTAACTGTATGTCAGAGCCTGCATGTTTGTGATGGAGTTAGGTGAGTGGAAAAGGAAAAAAGAGATTTTCTCTGCTGTGTATTTCTATCTAGCAGCTCTTCAGTTTATTTTCTTCTTTTCTGCTTGGATCCCAAGGTGTGCAGTTAGTATTTTTAAATGGAACTTTGCTCCTAATCTCTAGACAGAGAGATAGCAAGATTAATTTGAGCAAAGTCCCTGAGAAAGAATTACAGAATTTGGAATCTTAAAAAAAAATCTCTAATTATACACCATTTGTGGTTTCCCTTTTTAAATACACCAAGGGTCAAGAACTATACCACTGTAAAATGTGGAGACGTGAGTAATTCTTATTCTCTTTTCTTTGCAAGGTTCTTCTTTATCCGTACAGAATTATCAGTGACAAATTCATTTAACTGAGCAGCACAACAATTTGGCAGGACAGAAGGGTGTGAAGGACAGAAGGATGTGATATTCACCAGATGACCCCCAGCGTGCACACAGAGATGGCGCGGAATTCTACACAAGACCCGCGTTCCTCAAGTTTGCTGAAAAATCTTTACTCTGATGAAAATGGATCTACGTTAAAAGCTAGCACGGGATTTAAGGTCAGACCCCGTGTTGGAGAAAGACATAGTGCGAGTCTGCCTTGCACGGAGGGGATTTCCACCGGCTTTTAATCGGCCTGCGCCCGGCGGGCGCGCTCCGAGGCTGAGGATGGAGCCGGAGGAACGCGAAGGCAGCAAAGCGCCGGCCGGCTCTACCGGACACGGCGGAAGCTTCTAGCAGCTTCTCGCAGAAGCCACCCCTGCGACCCCCACCGCTACCAAAACCTTGCCACGCAAACACAACACGTCTTTAAAAAAGGAAGCTGTAGCTGCAGTTTCTAAGGGAGTCTGTTTGCCTTTTTCCTGTTTCTTTCTCTGTAGTTTTCACGTGAACCCTATAGCTTATGCCATTCTTAAATGGGACAAACCCATTTCAGTTGATAATAATTATTTTAATCTAAAGAAAGTATATAAAAATATAAGCTGTGACCTGACTACCTTCATAAATTTTCAGATAAATCCATTTTGAAATAGGCAACATTGTGAATGTCAGGTTATTTCCTGGTTCATAATAAAGATCTGGAACAAACTGATAAAAATTTTCAAAAAGATTACCAAGAAAATTATCAGTTTTATAGGGTTTTTATCCACTCAGCTGCACAAGTACTTAGACATTTACCCTGCAGCACTCTCTGATGCTTTAATCTTGAGCACCGTGAACAAAGCATTTCAGATCTCGCAAACTTGGAATTCCTTTTTGTGGTCAGATGTCACTTGTTTAGTGATGCTAACTAATTGACAACTAACAGGCTCCTACGACTGTGGCTGGGTATTAATATACTGATCCCATACAATTTCATTTTTCCCCTCTGTTATTTTAAATATTTTTCTCATATTACTTCCCTTAAAATAGTCCTAGCAAAACAAAATCATGACAAAACACGTTTCTCAGTAACCAAACCATGCAAAAACGCTCAACCAAGTCAGTCGGTGTGAAAATACAGAAGATCACCACCATCACCACCACTTTTAGCAGCTCATTTTTGTTATCTGTGATTTATGTGACATACCTAAGCTCTAGTCTATACAGAAGGTATTATCACAAACCCTGTGCTACCTCAGTGCACAGTATTCATGGGAGCTGGGCTAAGCCCAAACCAGTACTGTTGGTCACCTAATAGAAATAAAGAGGACATACTGATTACCTAAATTTCCCCCAAGTATCACCCTTCTACACACAAAATTCAAAGGCTCTGTGCCACTGTATGAGCTATTACAGGAAGTGGAAACAAATGAGTGCTGGAGACCATCAGTGCTGCTGCTGTCAGAGAAGTGCACCTTTGTGTGGTGTATCCACGTGTATTTTCAATATTTATTTTCAGAGAAGTATTTTCATGAACTGTGGCAAGGTTAAAGAGTTCAATGTCACACCAATAAACGCAATGGCAGAATGGTAGAAACCATCATAGCATGGTAACGTACGCGCACTGCATTTTACACAAGACAGCCCTTGTTCTTTCTCTCTTGGCCATTATCTAGGGCAATAACTCTAGGGCTGGAAGACCTCACTGATTCGTCTAAAAATAGGGTATCCACTATGTCAATGCAATTATCAGTTGTTTCAACATGCAGAACTCTACTCTAACCTTACAGCCAGAGAGCTTTGTTTAAATACGTCGGCCTCTGAGCGCACACAATACCATTATCAGCTTTCATTCAACCAGAGTGGTCATCCATTGACGTGTGGAACTTGCTAATGGGGATTTTACCCGTGGTCCAGTTGTCGATAATTATGCCCTTTTGAGCAACACGTATTAAGTGGATTATGCTGTTTAATAGTTGTTCCCAAGTGTCCTGGATGAAAATCGCATTGCCTTTTGCAGCTGAACAGTACAAAAAACTCTAAAAATGTTACCATCGTTAAGAGCTATAGCCAAAGAAATTCAAATCATCTGCAAGCTGATCTAATGCAGCTTATGCCATTCCTGATTATTCTCTTTGTCCGTATATTGTACCAGTCTAGTCAGATTTTGTTATCGCCACCGCTTTCAGTAGACATTAAGAAAACGGCGCTCGCCTCCACCCCCTCCTCCCGCTGACAGCGCATGGATGACACCCACAGTGTAACTCTGCTGGGAAGGTATTTTCCTGAAGCACCACGACCAGCTCTTAAAAAAGTGTGTCAGCCTGCCATTGTTTTGCTTAGGATTCAGACTTGAGCAGACTTGGGGAGGGTCCTCGGGCTGAAACAGACGGTGTTAAACGGGACATGCTCAGCAAACAGCAGGATGCGATTCAGTGGGGAGCACTGCAAGGTTCTGGATGCGGGCATGAGTAGCAGTTCTTCAGAAAGGGATCTTGGATGTTAATCAGAAGCTGGACTGGAGCAAATAATATTCTTTGGTGGTGGAAAAGGCTCAGCACCACCCCGAGACCTCTGAACCGAAGTAATCCTGCAAAGGCAGAGTGCTGCGTTCAGCTCGGGGCACGACGTTTCACAAAAATATACATCTGGTGGAGAGGGTCCAGGAAAGACGCAACGGAATGAAGGAAGGGCATGACCTAGGAGGAAAGACCAAAACATGTCATAGTAGATTTGGGGTCAGTGGTGTCGGCAGAATGAGACCCCAGGACCCCGTTTCAGGCTGTCCTGCCCCCAGCTGTTGGCATTCCCATCGCCTGTTGTAAGCACTTTTATACATGGGAGAAGGAGGAGTGGATTAAATCATACTCCATAGCTTCTGGAGACAGTATAAGAAGCAATGGGCTTATATTACAGGAAGGAAGATGAAGGTTAGATATTACATAAGCTTCCCAAACAAAAGGGTGGTGAGGATTGCCTGGGAGACAGGTTTCTAGAAAATATATGCAGATGAATATCTTTCAGCATATAAATATTGATGCTTACTTGTATATTTATATTTCAGTTTTAAAAATATATACATTATATAATTATGCAAAAATCAAATCAAGGTTGATACATTTATATTTATATTTACAAAACATAAATATATCAACCATAAACATGGTACATGCTGCTCTGGTACAGCAAGAGGGTTTCCTTGCATCCTTTCAGACCTATTTTCTCTGATTTTTCTATGATCCTTATGATGGAGTCTCTCCTGTAGGTATCTTAAGATGATACGTATGTTATGCCTCACTGGTATCTTCCTCAGTTTCTCTGATTTGCATCTGACTCGCAATTGTTAACATCTGATACAGATCTTTCTTTGCTCAGAGGAATTCAGGCAAGCTGCTTAAAGCAAACGTGTTTAAAGGGTGCCTGAAGGAGTTGGCAGAGTTTATGCAGAGTCTATAAATTAGTCTTGTATGACCCCTCGCTGGCTGTAGAAATATCCTTACTTTGTCCTTAGCCCAGCTTTTTCAAAGTATGTTAAATCCAGCAAGTCTTGACATCAGTCATGAATATTTCTGAAACCGAGACATGAAATTTTGTTAGCATGGAAAATGCAAATCAGCAGAATATTTTTTTTATTAAGGCTGTTGCCTACACCTGAATATTTCATTGCACTTAGGTCAACTGAGTGATACAGAAATCTTTTTATTTTATTCCAACAGATATCAGAGTGGTTGGATTGACTAAATGTAATTTTCTGCTTTGGTTTTGCCTGCCTACATATCTCAAGGCCAACTGATTCCCAGGTACTCTTATAAATCAAGAGCAGCACTGCTGACTTGCATGCAGTCTTTCCTATGTAAAAGATTCAAGAACTAGGTTGCCAGAAGTTAGAAATTTTTCACAAGTGCTCTCTTTCAAAACAGAGCAGGTGTAACGGGGTGGGGAGCCTCCCTCA
Source organism: Phaethon lepturus (assembly GCF_000687285.1). Taxonomy (NCBI): domain Eukaryota; kingdom Metazoa; phylum Chordata; class Aves; order Phaethontiformes; family Phaethontidae; genus Phaethon; species Phaethon lepturus. Next base: position 71,403 of record NW_010555383.1, on the reverse strand, counting down.
GTACCTACTCCGCTCTACCTCCGGCCTGAGAATATTTATGTACGCTAGCAACCTTTTTTTTGTGGAAAGAAATAGGATGACCATAATAAATGTCCAATAGTACTACTGCTGGTTAATGGAATAGCTATCTCACTGACTTGCACTATATTGAAAAATACATATTATACATGCTGGAAAGCACATTCCCAAAGCAAATGCCATGTTACAGACATTGTAGTATTAACATATGCAGCCTGTAGGAATGCTTTGTTGTAAATACTATACCTAAACACATGTAAGACCCCGTGTGTATTTCTTTTGTATATAGAAGACATAATTTTATTTAGTAGAGGAACTGGATTACCGGGTCTGGCTGAAATATCATTTCTTTGTAATTCAGCAAGGGTGCACATAAATTGGGTCTTATGAATTTGAAGTTATAAGGTGCTTTAAGATCTCCAGGTAAAGCTGATAGGAAAATGCAAAATACTGCTTTTTGCATAACTTCTCATTACATGCGCGTTCTCTCAGTCGTTACACTTCAGACAGCCTTGTACCTTATTCTGAACATGAAAATCAGGATTCCTGCCAGTCTCAATTCATTTATCAGCTGAGACTAAATGTAAAATAACCCCAACACAACCAAAACACCAGGTGTTTTGACACCAGGGTACGAGCGCATTCATTACTGGTCCTACAGAGAGCTGTATGAATACAAAACAGGCTCCGATCCCGCTCATCTCCTGCATCCGAGGGATAATGAAAATAGATGTTTTGTTCTTGAAAGTACATCCAAGGCCCACTTATCTTCATATACTTGCTGTCCTCTTGCTGTCCCTTAAAATCTTGAACCTCCAGTGTGACTATTTTATCCAAAACTCTCTTACGCTGATGCACATTTTTTCCTGGGCAGAACTTCAGGCCATTGGGGATGGACACCAGGCAGGGTCAGGGGAGGGCTTTAGGGATGGCTGAGGTGTGGGAGGGGAGCTCAGAGGGCTGGGGGTGTTTGGGATGTTCCTGGGGGTGCAAGTGGTACCCAGGATTTCTCTCTCTCCCACAAATAACTTTTACCTCATTAATTTTGATCTTGGAGCACCGGCTCCCTCATTTTACACTGGAACAGGACGTGGTCACTGGGCAGCGTTGGAAGAGGTGTCCAGATTTCAAACACATTGCTTTGATCGTTGCTTTTTAGAAAGATGGCCCTGTATTTGGACATAATTGAAACACAGTCCTTGAGCTTCATTAGAAGACAGTTTATAATAAATTTTGTCTTTAATCCTTATTGATATTAAAAACAGCACTGCAGAAAATAAGAGTCAGATTCTTGTTGCTTCGAACAATGTCAAGGCTGAACCTTTCACAAAAATCGTTGATGCTTCATTGCAGGGTGGGATGTAAGGGAAAATGTCACTTGAGGAAAGCACATTTAGAAACACAGACTTACTTTTATGTTCTTATGCTAATTATCTGATACATGAAGTGAAGTATCTGAGCGGGAACAAATGGGAAATTAATTTTTTTGAGAGTTTAATTTAATGGGTTTTAATCTCTGCTACTATCAGCACTGAAAAACAGCAGAGATTTCTCACTCTTTACAAACTACTTGGTGCTTCAGAGCTCTGAAAATGTGTTGCCTGGAGGAATTTAATTGGGAATTAAACAGCTGGAACACCAGAAGAAAGAGCCGCTCCTGTGGCAGTCTGTCCGTTACAAATTCACATTAAAATATCTGAGTATTAAAACCACTCCAGATTACTCCGAGCTCTTTCCATATTTGTCGTCTTTGACAGCTCTGTAAAGCTGATCTTGCCTTCTTAGCAGCCTAAACCCTGGCAAAAATCCCTCCTAATATAACCGTGTGCAATGCTAAAAAATAGAAAATTGCCTACTTTAGCCACAGGGCGATGAGAGGCAGGAGGGGAGTGGAGGAAAAAGCAGTTTTAGGTGGTGTGCTGGGAAACCTGAACGCTCATCCTGGCAAGGGTCCGTCAGGGGCTGCTTTGCAGGAAGCCTGCACGAGGTGCACAGCAACCGTGTCACACGCGGTGTATTGGCACGCCTGGAGACGTCGGACCTAAGAAGACAGGCTCTCACACCTCCTGCTTTGTTGATCACATGTCCTGCAAGCAAGATTAGGTGTATAAAAGAGCAAAAGGCCCTAACCCGTAGCCTGCAGAATTTCTCACGTCCCTCGCACTCTGATGTTCCTTGCAGCTGATGCTGCCACGACGAGCTGAAACCCCATCCCTGCAGTGACCCGCTCCCAAATGGCTGCGGTTCCTCTGCCTGCGGGAGGGGGTGAGTATTCACTCTCAACATAAAAGAAGACTTAACTTTCAGTTTAAACGAAAGAAATTGTGCTAGTGAGTCACACAAGCGGGATCTTGCCATTGCTTAGCGGTGGCTGTGCCGTGCAGCTTGCTCCTCAGGTTGGTCGCTCTGAAGAGAGCTGGAGCCTCCCTGCAGTTTGCTCTTTCAGTCGCTGCAGTTGTCTGGTGACTGCCGGGATGTAGTTATGGACTTGGTACAGATGTTAAGAGCTTTCAACAAACAAAACGAAGATGATTAGTGGAACAAGTTGTTCCACTTCTAAGACAAGCTTTTGGAGATTTGTTTGTGGAACACACGGAAGATAAGTTTTTCCCGTTTGATGTTGGCAGTGGTATCTCCAGGCTTTATGGAGGCCAAGGGTCTCGTTTCCTAGTGAATCACTACTATCTGTCCACAAGGAATATAGCATATATGCTGGTATGTGTATCTTCTACATATGCACTGCTTAAGCTACTTGTGAGCTTGGCCTGGGTTCTCTTTCTCAGTGAACGAGTGAAATTTATCTCTGGATAGCTGCTGATTTGGGCTAAAATTATTATTCTATTTGTGTCATTTATATTTCTAGTGAAAGATATCCCATTCTTTGGTCAGGATGTGAGTGCCTTTTCTTTTTTGTGCTTTGCAAACACCCATTCAGTGCTGCTCCATTCACCGGAGAGCTTACAGCCCTTGGCCCTGCTGCCGCCAAGCCTTGCACCCTGCTCTTCTTTACATATTCCGAATCGTCCCATTAAGCCTGACAAAATCAAGATTTTGGAAACGGGAGACAAACATGCTCTGTGTATGTGTGCATAGACATCCATATACGTGGACACCAATTTAGACCAGCAAGTGGATGCACATGGGGAGTTGTTTTCTGACAACGCCGCTGCCAAAATTCGGCAGCTGAGGTTTGTCCCCTGCCTCAGCTTTCCTTGCCCCTCAGCAGCATGTCTGGTCAGCCTGGAGCAGGGTAAGAAAGGAGGGTATTTGGAGACCCTATGGATGAGTCCTACCAGAACGGTTCTGGAAGGAAAGATGTGTGAGATGTGCTATGTCACTTTGTTTATGGTATGTGCCCAAAGGCAGCCTCTGGTTGTACCAGCCTGTGGCTTCGAAGGTGCCGATTACAAGTATCTTTAAAAAATGAGTTTGTAATTTTATTTTTATAAAGTTCTATCCAGACAATCCTATCCTGACTCTTTCCAGTAACATGACAACAACTTTCACTATTCCTGCAAACAACCCAACAAATATCTCTTACCAGCCATCCACAGCTCTCTTCAGAAATAATGGAAACAAGCAGTTTCAAAGAGAGTAGCGACACAGACAGGCATTACTTTGGTTTTCATGTCACATTCCTCTCGCACAGGAGTTTTAAGAGATTTACTTTGTTTAACAATACAGAAAGATTTTCATAATGCCCCAGGTGTGGAGTTTATTTCTGAGCAAGCATAATAATGTCTGTACTTCTAAATTATTTTAGGTTTGTTTAACCTTGGAGGGAAGGTGAAAGGGGAAGGCAATGTTATTCATACTTAGCTACACTGATAGGCAGGTAAATAAAATTTATTTGCCTTCTCCCCATTTAAGATTCCCCAGCTGCTTCCATCAACTCTCCCTCATTCTTTCTTCATATTTTATCCTTAGTTTTAAATCTTACTCTGAATGACAACATTAGCTTTCTAAACTACTTGGCAATATCAGTTTCCCCCCAAAGACTACCCGGAGGGTGATTTCTACAGGCTGCAATCATCTTTTTTTTTTTTTTTAATGACATTTCCCCAGCAATGATGCACCAGGGAAAAGCACGGAGCAAGAAGTAGGAATGATGAATACAGCCTAAATGGATGGAGGAGGAATTTTCTGCTGTATCACACCATAAAAACTACAACTCTCATGTCTTTCCATCTACCATAAAGATGGAGCACCGTGCTGCGATATTCTTGGACAGGTACATCAGGCGCAGTATTGCATAATAAATTTTTGCATCCTTAAAGAGAAGATACATGCCTAAGTTTGCAATATGTGTTCTGTGTCTGTCTAGACAGCCTGATAAAAAAGCCTCAGCTAGAAGAAAAGACTGAAATAATCTTGAGGTGAAAATGCAATAAATAACCTCCTGCAGCGAGTGCAGGTGATTTGCAGAGGGAGGGTCATTCTAATTTGGCAGAACTAGGAATTAAAAAACACCCCCAGGAAGCCGTAACCCCAGCTCCTCCTCCTGTCCCCCCGGAGCTGTAGCCGGCTGTATCCTTGCCTTGGTGGGTGATTCCTCTCCCTCCTCTGCCCGCTTGCTCAGGGGCAGACTGAAGTCCCAGCTCTTTTGAAGGCGACAAGAAGGGCATGCCGGCTGCCGAAGCCCGGTCTCTGGATGCGTGTGCTCCTTGACTGCTCTGGGCACGTGTTTCGTAGCCCAGCCTCTGAAAAGCAGGCCCATGCTCTCCTCTGTCCCCTTGCCCCTGACCAGGGTACAGCAACTGCCACCCGCACCCGCCCACGGTCAGTAGATGAAGCCGCAGCTGATCTATCAACAGAACGCACTTTAATTCCAGCTGTGAGCGCTTTGGAGCGTGCATGACCATCGTTGCTGTAGCGACTTGTAGTTTTAAACTTTTTTCCTAGGAAGGAAGCTGTGAGAAAACTGTCCCCACCAACTTCTCGGAAGCTGGCAGACGAAGTTGTCCCCTTCCCTGCCTGCAGCCAGGCTGCAGAGCTCCTTGGGGCAGGCGGCATCGCAGGTGCTGACAGCCAGGGACTGAGCAAGAGGTGTAAGCAGTCTCTTTCTGTTTACTTGTGATACTTTCTTGTTGTAGCTGGAATTTAATGCATTTGAATTCATTGACGGCAGGAATTATGCTGAACTATCACATGCTTGCACTGGAGAATTTCTGGGTTACTTGGCAATGTCACATACGATAATAGCAAATGTCATTTTTACTCAGCCATCACAAGGTGCCTTATAGAGTGTGTTATTATTGCCTTTTTATCGTCACTTCTCAAATAACATCTACACCTCACAGCTATGAAACCGTATTTAGGATCCATCTAAAACAAAAAAGCAACAGAGGCAAATTTGGGAGCAAACCGGTCAGGACCCTTCAGGTTCCCCCCTGAGACCCGGAGGCGGGCTGGGCTGCTCAGGCGTGGGGGAAATAACGGAATGGATTATTTGCTTTGCTTCAGAATTAGATCTGAATCAGGGAATTAATTTCCTAGTCCTCAAAGATTAGAGTACAGTTCAATTCTGGATTTGCCTTCTTTTTGTCGGTGGCCATTTTCAGAGGCACGAGCAAAGACAGACTGGAGGATCAATCTTTAATAAAAATTGTAGCTTGAACTTTGAGTAACATCGGTAACCGAACCAGATGAAGAAGTGGCTTTGCATTTGCATTTCACAGACTTTCTTTTCTAAATGAAGTATTGAGACCATGAATTTCACAAGAAGATTCAGGTAGTGAAACATCAACACACTCCAGGGTGGAAGTTATTTCCCTGAAGGTTCTTAAGATTTTGGACACAAATCTAAGGTTTGTCTGAAATTAGTTTTTCTAGGATTTCCCTGCAAAGCAACAGCACAGAGGCTTCATTTTAAAATTTAGAGCATCTAATGACCTCTGCCATCTTCCTTTAACCAGGTTCTGACAGATTTAAAGAAATTAATTTCCTTTTAATTTGAAAAGGGTGTAAGCATGGGATACTAAGTTTGCAGTCAATGAAACTAATGAGAAAACAGAAAAATAGCTTTTCTTTTTACCACAGGCTGTTCTGTAGAGTAATAAATAATAATTAGCTGCTACTTATCACTTCTTATTCGCTTTATCTCAAATTGTGTTATGAAAAGGAACGTGTGATTATCACTCAAAACCGGAGGGTAGCTGAGGCACGGGGATGCAAAGTGGTTCCTGGAGATTGTGCAAAAAGCCCAGGAACAAGGCTAACCACATCCTTCATTATGACCAATCTGTAGGCAACAGGTCTACGCTCTCTTCAGAGCAATTTCCCAGGTGAGAAACTCTCCTTCCTGCCGCACCACAGAGCGGACAAAAAAAAACCCCAACCAGCAACCCAACAGAGCTCACCCAACACAAGCCGAACCCCACAGCGTTTTGTGTAAATGGCTGCAAGGTTGTGTCCCATGCAATCGTGGCCACCAGCTACAATACGCCCTTCCTGCCCATGGAGAAGCTCCTTTTTAGGAAGGAGTCTTAAAGTGATTCCACATGAATAATTTTCTTAAGCCCTAATGATAATCAGGCTCACTTCAGTTTCATTAACTCTAGCCATCTGTTGATATGCAGACTGGCTCCCCCCTCTCCCGCAGTCTGTTTTTTACATTTGCGGCCGTCTTTTGCAAAGCTTGGAATCGATGATGCCGGTATTGTGTTAGCGAACACTGGGCTGACAACCCTGTGACACTGGCAGGTCAATATTGTTTGATTCTACTTGAGAGTCTATTTCAGGAACTCATTGAGCTGTTTGGGGACTATGTCATGTGCGCAGCTAAAATTTACAGCGGCGCACAGCAGTCAGAAAGCATTTCTAAATATTTATGCGTATACACTGGGACACGCAAACATACACATAATCAAGCCTGCAGGTTCCCACTGTGCAACGGATTTTCTTTAAACGGGTTGCTAGAAGCAGAGTAGAAATGGCTGCTCTTCAAATTATGTCCTCCTTGGGCCAGGTTTGGCTATCTGTCTGTTGGGTTGACAGAACATAGATGGTTATGACCTTGATACAGCTGCTGTGAAGTTTTAAGCACGCAAGGCAGGACACGCTATCTGAGAGCATTGAAAGAACCCCCAACGCCCTGCCTCATGCATGTAGCCCCCTTTTCCAACCACTAAAGGCATTTTTGGAACAGATAATCCATTGGGAGCATTTTTACTGTTCTTTACTCTTCAACAGAGGGCTCTTTGAAGTTAATAGGCATTAATTTCAGCCCCAAGAGTCACACAAATCATCCGAGCTGTATACCCCCAGGGCATTGCAGAGTTGGTCTAACTGGAGAGGTCTTTAAATACAGCTGGGCTACTTGCTTTGTCTGTCTCCACTTACCTAATATCTAAAGCACCTGGGCACTAAGTGAAAGTAAAGTTTTGTCTGCAAGGAGGATGGCTTAGAAGAGATCTCTCACCTGATAAGTTCAGTGCTTTGAACTGCCTAGAAGTGATTTTTATGTTACCTCGTACTTATGGATAGATTTTTTTTCTGGCTTCAGAAACTTGATAGCCTAATGTTCAGTAACAGCAAGCTGAATGAGATGGGCATGCATGAGAAATTATCATCATCAGGTCAGTTCCTGTTATTGTATGTTATGAACCTCTAAGCTCTTTCTAAATGTTTCAGTTTAGTTTTTCAGATCATGCGTATATATTTGTATCTAGCTATATCTCCTATGCATGCTTTATTTCTTGAATAGTGAACAAATGTCAAACGTCAGAAACTATGTCGAAGTGTTTTGGTTTGATTGAAACATTAACTAATTTTGTATTATTGGAGCCAAGACAGAAGAAAGGTATTTACTCATTTTGTCATGATGCCGTAAAACCTTTGATTCTGCTCTCTCTGGTATGAACTACCATTAGAGATCAGGAAATCTGCTCTTCCTACCTAAGTGGAAGCATTTACAACGGTGTATGAACAGACCTGCTGTAGAGACATTCTGGTTCACCTAAATTCTCTATTCAAATACTAAACCCCAGTTATTTCCGAGTGGGTATTTTAATTTTCTCTATTAGCCCTTCTTATCTCATTAGTTCTGTGCGTAGCAAGCACCCTACCTGTCCATAAGAATGTAAATAGAAGACCTAAAGCAAAGTGAGACTGAAAGAATAGGCATGACATTATATTCTATAATTTTCTTGCTGCCTGTTTCTTTTCTTGATTCCTAAAATAACTTTTCAGCCCAGGATTTTAACAGGAAAATGACTCTAATTTACATGAAACAGTTTTACTGCAGTCTTCTTAAGACCTTTTAAAGAAGCATAGGTTTCCTGGAGGCACTATTAATGAGGGACATATGTGAGCAGTTAAAGCCTTGATTTAAAGCTTCCCAGAACTTGTCTGGAAATAATGTGGAGATGGAAAGAAATACGGGCATGAAACTAAACCACAAAATAGCTTGTTTAAGCAGGTGTATTGAAAAACTGAGGGTTTTCTTGTGGTGTTGGTGTTTAATGGAGAAAAGGGAGGTAAGTTAAAATAAACAAAGCACGCTCAGATTTTTTTTTCAGGACTTTAATTTTGGTTATTTATCTACTGCCTTTTCATTTATTATTGCTATTTATTGTTTTGAACCTTGAGAGTGAAGTGTTCAAGTTAAGATAATATGGACTAAAAGTGGCCTTTGGGGGGTTGTGGGGGGCATGGGCATGGGGGGAGCAACTGTGTACCCCAGCACCATCCTAAGGGACAAATCCCAGAGAGTACCTGCCTGCGGGGCAGCTTCAGCCAGTGGGAGAGCAGTCAGGGCTGCGTTCCAACCAGTAATCACCATGATGTAAGTACAGTTAGATAAGCTGTAAATGCAAAAATCTGCAATCAACAAAATTAACATAAGCTCCATGCCGAGCCGTAATTAATGACAATAACAAAAAACAGGCATCAGCTCGGCAATTCAAGTGCTTAATACTCCCAGAAAAGGTTAGTGGAAGAGAAATAGTCAGTTTTAGGGATTCCTGGTCACAACTATCAGAACTTGGAAATGTAAGCATGAAAAGTGTATAAAGCAGCTCAAGTAGCTCTTGAAAACCTGCTTTGGTTTCTTCTGCATTCCTTTCCTCTGGTTGAAAGAGTGCCACTGCTAAACTGGTAGAGTCACTCCAGACTTCTGGTTTAACTTGGACTAGGGAAGCCTATGCTTCTAATTTCTTACCGGATATTAAATATACCTGAACTTCTTCCTAAAAGCTTGTCTGGTTCCAGCTCCCCTCTATGCTTTATTCCCCCACTCCATGTTCCCAAACTGAGTCTCTGAGGGCTTCTTGCTAGTGTGCTGTGGTGGGAGGTTGTTTTGAAGCTAGGTTGTACAGGAGCTTCATGTTCTGAAATCCTGCTTTCTCATTACAAAATACCTTAATCTTTTTCACAGAGTAGCTGAAAAGAAAGTAAAAATAAGCTGGCAATGAGAATTGGCATCAAGACATACTTTGAACTATTATGGCATAAACACTGGGACTACTTATGTCCAGTGGAAGCCAGAAACTACAACTTGGTGCTGTAGCCAGAATTTTGAGTGTGCAATAGTAGCTAAAAAAAAAAAAATATATCCTTTACCCATTTGGAGAGTAGCCAATTACCTGGACTGTGAGCACTGAGAGTCCTTGTGTTTTAATCCTTGCTATTATGATTGATGATACTATTCTTAGTCATAGAAATGTGTCATCCTATTTTAAGCTGAAGCAAGCTGGGTGCCTCCATAGCAGCTTGCATTGCGTGTTCCAAAGAGCAATTTCTGAAACATGCCTCAATGACTCTACTGTTATTATTTTATAATACTGAAATAGCAGATGCTGCAAACACAACAGATACATTGGCTAGATATTTTGGTACCTTCTTGTTCATCATTGAAAGAATTTAATAAATATCAACTGTATGCTAAGGACACCAGTCCTCATCTTTTCAACTTATGCAAAACAGAAGTAAGACTTTCAAGAAAGAATTTAAAGAAAATTCTAGAGTAAGGAAGATTAGTTCTCCAAGACAAGACTCAATGCAACACCCTCGCAAAAATTCAGTCTTACAAACTGATTTATATGGGATACTTGCTTTATTCATCCACAAAACAAAGACCTTGCACTGTTTGCACACAACAAGTAAACTTTCCTTCAGTCTGCTGATGTGCCTGTGGGAAGGCTAGTAAATGAACATGTGCAATTGAGGGAAGACGAGAAAACTGTAATAAGCAATTTAAAAAGGAAAAAAGATTCATGTTTGGAGAAGTGCTAGCTCCTGCATTAAACAGATGGTAGTGTCACATCACATTCAACACTGCGCAGCTAAGATGGGAATAGCTGAGGTGTCCTAGTAGTGCAGCACAGAGAAAATGGAGAGCAAAAGGAGCTGCCATCCCTTTGCACTTACATCCATCTGCATTGGGGCGGTAACATGGACACGCTCTTCTGTTCTTCCATTTGCTTTATTATTCTAATTTGCAGTTAGCAACTGTGAAAGGTGCCAGAGTAACAGCGCAATAACAAGAAATCTCCTGTTTAATTATAGGAAGTTTACAGGCTGAAAGATGGCATTTCAAGCTGTCCTTCAGATCCATCCCTTAAGATCACCTAGGGGCTAACACTCCTTTTAGGGATCAGACTGTAGCTGGCTGCTTGCAAGCACAAGTGTCAGGTGGGGAAGAGTGATGCAAGGGAATATTTCTAACAAGTCTCAGTCACCTCATTTGAGAAATACTCTTAGAAATATCACAAAGAAGATCCCTGATCTTGCAACCCTGGATGCATTAGCCTATCAACAAGAGGCATCCCAAGCAAATCTAAGAGGCTTTGCTCCTGGTCCCAGGATTCACGCACTCACTTTGAGAAGCAGGGAATACTGCTAGCTTAAGCTCAGATCTATGAACTTTAAAGGCTTTGAGGTTTCCACGCTCATTTCCTCAGTGAGCTCCCCATGGTAGCTCTACAGTACCTGCACTGCAAGCAAGGGAAGGCGTTGGCTCGCTCTATTTTTCCAATAGCAGCCAATCTTCGTTGTCTCCAGAAGGTGGACTGGGACTGCTCTGCATACTGTGGGAACCACTCATGACCTGCTCATTTCATATGGCATAAATAAAACAAGTTATCAGACTGAAGCAGGAACAGATGACAGAGATGGAGCGTTCTGGTGTATAACTAGCTCTTGGTCATCTCCCTGTGATAAACATCATGGCATACTCTAGCCAAGCAGCAGGGCAGATACTTATGAATAGTAAGGGACAAACATATATGCACCAAAATTAAGTTATCACATTGAAAGTTTTTAATATTTTTGGTATGTTTAACTCGCTAAAAAGTGGAAGTTCATAGCTCTTAGGGCTGTGCTTGCATGAGTAACTGCTGTCTGTGTGAGAACATGTATTCCACCTTGGAAAGTCAAAGATGCTCCATGCCAGCTTTTAAGCTGCACCATGCAGCTGGAATTAGCAGCTTGAGGGTTGTTTGATAGACACTTCCAGCAAAATTACTTTTGTCATGCTGCTCCTGCCTCTTTTGAGAAGCAGAATGGCACAGGAGGTGAGGCATCTTCCCCCTGTATGCTGAGGAAAGCAACAAATTCTTTGAGTGAGAATTATTTTCAGCACGAGAAGAGTCTTTTATGTCTTAAAAAGCAATCCCAAGTAGCTGGGCCAACTTTATACAAGTAATAAGGTAGCCAACACTGCTGATAAATGCCTTGTGTATTGAAATCGGTGGGAGCAACTGGGAAACTTCTGTCTACATCTTTAGGCACTTAGTGGTTTTAAGTGTATAAATTCATCCCTAGTGAGTATAATATAAAGACAGTTTTCTTGAAGTCTCCAAGGTTATATACATTTCTCATAGAAAACCAAACTCTTCAGCCTCTAGTGAGAGATCCATAAACAGAAGAAATGTCTTATTGTAACAAACCAAGTATCTTTTATAAATAGAAAAATAACTTCAGCTGGGACTGAAATTGAAGGTAATAACCACGCTGTTTCTAACAACCTTTATTATTACGAGCTTATAGCTTTACAACTACTTTTTGTACTTTTTACCTTCTGCTGCTCTGGGAGCACATAATTGTCATTGCTTTTCAATTGTTCCTGCTTCAGCTGTATGATTTTCCACAAGTTATAGTTCTTTCTCTAATAGATTGGTGGCTCAGAATATTCCAGATTTCAGTTTAACATCTGCTTTCTTTGACTACCTACTTTTCTCCACAAAATCCATTTTAGCCCTTCTGCTAGATGATACTTAAATGTCCTGTGGGAGCCCCAAGAGATTACACTTCTCTGTCCAAAATGAGACAGAAGTGTACATTTCCATGATCTTTCTCAAATACTTTGTTTTACCATGTGTTTTCCCTCCGTCTGTCAGTTGGTTGCCTTTTATGGTGATTTTTTTACCACCTGATTCCTTTTTGTTTATGCTAATAGGATAAAAGCTTTTAAAGGTAACTTTCAATTCAATGATGGATAATGGCAAAACTGGTTATTACAAAAATTACTTAATAGATATTGCCCGTTTCTTTCTCTTTTATGGTTTATCTACACAGGAAACCTATTGCACAGCAAGGTAGAAGATGAATTTTTAAAGCAAAGTAACTATTTCACATTAGCTTCCCACAAGGATACTGTCATCCTGCACACGGGCTTCACTTAATCCACTCCCAAAATTGGCTAAGAAAACTTGCACAAAGGTACTCTTGCTGTGAAATGTTGTCCATGTGGAGAGTTAAGTACGAAAGCTTTCCAAGCTCCTTGCCATCATGGGAACAACCTGTGCACATTTTTGGTCCCCGCTACAGTGTGCCACAGTACGTCTGAGTTTATAATGTGTTTATTCTCATAACAATCCTGAGAAGAAGGGGAACCCTTGGTGTCTTTCCCAAGATTGTGCAAGAAGGCTGGAGTCAAGCAGAGAGATGAATTCAGTTTTCCCGAGTCCAAAGGTGGCTTCGTCACTGCTGGGTCATCCTTTTGCTCCATGAAAAGCCTGTAGCTCCTAATCCTGTCTGCTAAATCATAATTCCATTTATCCTCCAGACAGGTGTGACTCAGCTGCACAACAACACTGATGGATCTTGTAAACTAAAGTTGTTATTTCCCAACAGTGACTGGCTGTGTGGCTTTCTGACGTGTTCTCATTCTCATGCAGTGAAGGCAGAGAAAAGCTCAGTGAGGTCTTTTGACTCAGGTTCTCAGAGGTCTGATGCACTTGGGTACGTAAGTCCCATGGACTTTAAGTAACTTTGAGAATCTTATTTAAACAACTGTGCTGGGTTTTTTAGGAAAATATTGGATAACCTGTTTTAAATCAACTTGTTTTCCCTGTACTTTCTCATCTTTCAGAGGAGTTGCATTGCATAGAAAGAGGATTCTTTAAATAAAGGCACAAAGTCAGTTTTCTGAACACAGAGAAACTTGGCAGCCAAAACTAACATTAGGACTAAACATTGCCCTTCCAACTCAATAATGGACTAAGTCAAAACTCCGTAACACTTTACTGAATGTTAGAATTAGATGGAGTTTTAATTATATTTGATCCATCTATCCATTTGCCTTACTCTAAGCAAGCAGAAGGTTCAAGACTCCTTTCATCTGGCTGCCCAAGGTGTGATATCCAGAGCAAAGGAGCCTGTTTTGCTGCATCTTACAGAGGGCTGACAGCCCCGCAAGTGAAGATGAGGGTAGGGGTCAGACATCGGTTCAACAAATACTGCGCTTCAAAATGCCTGTGGTTTTGTTAACTCTGAAGACTTTTCTCTTAATTCTTTTGGTTTAATGCAATGAAAAGGTGAGTCTGAGGTGATCTCTTTGTTTTGAAACGGAGGTTGTTTTACCTTGTTTCTGTTTGGAATTGTTTCCCTGTCTTGGTTGTGATTTACTATTTCCTGGCTTAGGGTCCATAATGTATATGGAGCATGAGGATAGAAGCCCACCCATTGTAGGCCACTTGTCAAGGGAAGGCGAAAGTTGAATACATCGAGGGGTTTCCCCAAGGTACTTGGGGTTTTTTTGGGTGTTTCTTTTGTTTTAGTTTTCTAAATTACTGTGTTTTGGTTAGCAGTGTATTCTTGTATGTAGAGACCATCCTGCTTGCAGGCGAGACACTTCAAATCCCTAGAAACTTTTTCAGCCTGATGTGTTACTAATAATAGGAATAACCATTCCTTTCAAATATTGTCATTAATGCGTGAGTTTGTTTTGCATATTGGCATTAGCGATATTAGCAGTTTCCAGATCCTCAAGACTTCATCCAGCGCCTGAGCTGCACAGACTCTGAGCAGTTAGTGCATGGTCGAAACCTCCCGTTGGCACAGGCAACAGGCATCTGTGGGGGGTTTCCTGCCTGTGGATGGGAATGCAAACTCCTGCCCACGCAGAGGGTGCCCGGGCTGCCGGGAGCACCTCGCTTCCTCCCCTCCTGCTTTCTGGGTGTGAAACGCTGCTCGGGAGAGACTTCACCAGGTCATCGCTGGCCGCTGTGCTTGCTGCTGGTCTCGCCTGGTCGCCGCGCTGCTGCGCATCCGTTACCAGCATGCGGATGCAGTTCCAAGTTTGTTTTTTTTATTTAAGAATTGGCTCACAAACAGTCACAACTAACTGCAGCTCTTGCTTCCTGCTACCAGGTTGGTTGGGTTTTTGTTTGGTTGGTTTTTTTTAATACCTGAGGTCTGTAACTTCAGGTAATTAAAAACCCTGGTTTATTTTTATTTTAAGAAAGGTTTCAATCTGTTTGTGATAATAGCGCTGACTGACATTGTTTCAAAGCAGATTTAGAGATAAGTTTGGTCCTGACATTTAGTCAGCAGGTGGGTGTTGTTTATTGCCTAGCAATTAGAACTTATATTAACATAATATCTCCTCAACTTCAAAAATTGCTGAGAGCTCTCTGTGAACAGATTCCCAAGAGCTCTCCCCTGCTCTCTTCCCTTTGTCTTTTCACTTTCCCACCTCCACACCCATCCACCCACCTGCCTTTAAATGTGCTGTTTCAAATTTAGAGTTCAAGAAACTTTGTGTAAGTCTAAATCATGAAAGATATTTTCTTCTAGGACAGAAGCAGCCCACAGCCCCGTTATTTTAAACCAAGTTAAGCCAGTATTTTTCAGTCTTCAGAAACTTTTTTTCACTTTCAATATTTCTGTGAGCACTCCACCACAGAAAATGTGTGGTGAGGAGGATGGGGACAGTTCCCCATTGTGAAAGGGCCCAGGTGCAAAAGGTTTTTTTCCTTGCTAGCTGCATCTTCAGGGCTCCCTTTTCTGTCGGTATTTTCTCTGTTGTTATCAGTTTATTATGGGGACACATTCATTAGTTTTATATCTACTTTTTATGAGTTTTTCATATTCATTTAGACTTCTGTGCTAATGAGTTGTCCGCAGGAGAACGGGAACATGAGTGAGCTTGAGCTAAACATGCAATGAAGGCAAACAAATGTGAAAAACTGACTAGAAAACCGAATCCAAACGTCTTGCTTTAAAAATAATTTGCAATTGACTTCATACTCAAGTCAAAAGGCCCCGCTGCTCAAAGCCAAACATAAACTACTGCGCTGCCACAGGATTTACTCACAAAGTTGGATTAGCAAAACTGTAAGGATTTCTAGAGAAATTGAACAAAAATGAACATCGTTCTTGTGCATTTTCACCTGTGTATATCCACATGTGCCACACATTCTTAGAGCAAACTTTCATCCTTCCTGTCAACCGTTTGGTTTGGTTTTTTTAAGCTTAAGCTCTGTCACTTCAGTGTTAAGGAACAGCACTTGGTGACACTACTCTGTTTTTTTTTCCCCAGCCCCTTAAAGTGTGCTTTTTTCATCAAAGGAGACACCTCCCCCTCTTGTCTGGGAGGAGATAATTACCGGAGATAAGGACAGACCATTCTTTTCAAACAACCATAATTAACACTGGAACAAAACAGCTTTGGAGAGCAATCAGTGCCTCGCTCTCATCCCGGGGCAAACCCTGAAATATCAAACGCTGGTTCCCTCCCTTGCAGCCATCAGCATAACACAGTCACATGTGACTGGTTTAATAAATACTGTCATCCTAACCCTCCGTGGCAGTCACTTTGCTGACGAGCATGAACAAGCTTGTTTACTATCAGATGCAAAATTGCTGCTCGAACCCTGATCACTAGGAAGAGGCTAATTGGATGGGAAAGTGATGGGGAAGAGATCCAATTCTTAAATCGAGTCAAATCCAATGAGACTGTTCTATCACATTAGTACTCCCGCCCCGGGCAACAAAATTAAAAGTAGCTTATCCTGAAAGAGGGCAGCTGATCTGATGCGGGGGCTGCCAAGGCGAGCGGTTGCAGTGCTGCTTCGCACTAGGAGAGCGACGGCCAAGCGGAGCCGGTGGGGTGGCCAGTCCCTGGCCGAAGCCCTGGGACGGGACGGCCGCATCGCGGCGGGTTCCTCGGCCAACGTACAGGGAGAAGGGCGACTGCTCAAACGGCTGGGAGTGATGGCTTTTCTTGTGGCCAGTGGGAAAAGGAGCAGTTGAAACACATACAGGCTTTCTTCAGCTCCGGCTGGGAATGAGGAAAGCAGCTCCTCTGCTCATTAAATAAAATGGCTCCCTTGAGGTTGGAGCAGCGCCGGCTTACCGCAACCCAGGCTCTCCTAGGAAGAGTTGACCTCGGCCTTTATCCCCCAGATAACAAGTTTCACAAGTACCTTTGCCATTCGGGCACACTGAATTCTCTGGAGAGCTTCACATGAATAAATCATTACCTCTTTAGCGACTATCCAGAATTAACGATCCCTCACTTTTTTGACAAGCACTTCTTTTGATGTGGGTTGTGACTTGCAGCTCCTTAGAGGATGATGACAACTGAGGAGTCCTGGAGGGTTTTGCTTCCTCCTTTTTGGATATTCCAGTACTTTTCCTGTGACTGAATAGCTGAAAATACATCTATAATTATAACAGAGACTAGCATTTTCAGTATAACAGCATAGAGTTGGGAGAAGAAATCCCAAATGAAAGGAAAACCATCATGTTAGATCTAAGTCAGAACCAAAATGAAGACAAAACTTTTGGAAGGTTGAGAAATGGGATTTAATTACTGTGCATATTGGGGCACTTTTTGCTTCTAGTTTTAATTAGCAACACGTTAAGGTCTGAGGAAACACCTTTGTTTTGATACTTCTGTCATAAACTGAAAGTTATAAATGTTTTCCATGTATGTAGTTTGTACAATTTCCCGTACAATTTTGCTGTCCTGAAAGGTGCAAAGAGTTTGGGGAAAAGCCCTGTATACCCCTGTATGGTTGGAGTATCCAGTGAATGTGACTCTTCAGCCCCTGATTTTTACTTCCATGAGTGTAATCTGATGAGTGATTTGAACGTCAGATTGAATTGCATCACGTTTTTCTTATGTTTGTATTTCTTCTAAGATGATGTTTTCATATCTTAGATTGGAAAAGTAGAGGACTGGCTCCAGGGGAAAAAATTTAAATTCAAATATGAACTTCCTCAAAATTCAGGGTATTTGGATCCTTGGTACTGAGAAAGTTATTTCTGTCACAAAGCGTGACTGTCTCTCCTCTGAAATGATTTGATAGGTCATTAGCATATACTTAGTTTTGCTTTACTAGTACAATTCTTAAAACTTCAGTGCAAGTTGTAATGAGTAACCACCTCTCTGCTTTTTGGGGGATAAGCAAGTAGCCATCCTAGTAAAGAGAAAGAGTGGAAAATATGACCTGAGACCTCACCATGCTGAAAACAAAATGAGAAATAGAAAGAATCCCAAGGTCCCTAACTCTTAAGACATTCACTTTGGAGAGGAGGAGGAGGAGGATGTTTGGTCAGCATTTTAGCATTCCCAGTGCTGAAAAGAGAATAAAATTAAAGTTGGCCTGAGATTCAATGGGTCCAGAGGAGCTACTAACTCTGCTAACTGGGATAATTCTTTGATATACAAAGGTAAAGGTTCAGTGCAGCAAAACCTTTAACGTTTTAGTTTCACAGCTGTGAAAGCCTGCCACCTTCAGAAGCACTCTGCTAGAGTAGTGGCATGAACCTACATCTGAGTATGTTCTTCCCACAGAGTTTTAAGCTGTTGTTACCAGGCAGTCTGTACAGCATGACATCAAAACCTGTGTGGTCTTACCAGGAGGAAGCCAGGTCTTACCAAGGAGGAAGATGGAGAAAAGGGGGAATGAAGAACTTCATTAAACTTTCATATATAAAGGTTGTTTTTAAGTAACAGTTTCAAAAGCATCCAGCAAAGAGACAAGACAGTAGAAGCAAAATATTCTGAATAACCACTTTTATGACTGATACAGAACAGCTTAGTGTCAAATGTACTGTCTTGCGGTTAAATATGCTCGTCTTGCATATCTGGACCTAGGTCAGAGTTTCAGTAGTATAATCCTTACCTTTGAGTTATAAAATCTAACCTTACATGTAACCATGCAGTTTTAAAATTATTATTTTTAACATTAGACTTGATTATTATGACATCGACATACTGATCGATGTCAGGAACCAAATTAAAATATCTTAAAATGAATTTGCATAACCTGAAAAAAGGTTTGCACAGCCTAATAGAAATTTACATTCCTAATAAAGTATTAACATATCCAAAAATGGATTTTAAATAGTACCACTATATTTTTAAATCCTTCCTGTAGATTCCTAACAAACAGCTTTGATTTGCATGTCCTGACTTTGCTGTGTAACGTAGAACTAATAATTGGCTGGTTTGTAAGTCAGCCTTTTCATCCTCTGCTGCTGCCACCTTTGCTCATCCAGGTGGGAATTAACAGGGCAAAAAGGCCACCATAACCTCTGCCTTTCGCACACAGCAGGATTGAAGCCAAGCCCGGAGTTTTCAATGGGAAGATGTTTCAGGAGGTGCTTTACTAGACTCGGATGAAACTTAGGTGCAAAGCTCGGACCAATCTTCACGCATTCAAAAACTGGCCCTCAAACCCAGAGCACTTCTCTCCATCACTAGACGCAACCAGTGTGGGGCCTTTGGGCTGCCCCTTAAGTGACTATTCGAGATTTCATTCCCCATGAATACAAGACGTATGTTATTCTGCAGGAGAAGTTTTTTTTGCTGAAGCCTGGAGAAATTTCTGGAGAGCGCGTAGTCCCAGCACGGTAGGACTGAGAACTCGGTAAAGGCTGTCATGTATTTACCAGTGGGGCCGGTCCTGACACCTGAAAGCCAGCAACTCGCCACAGATGGTATTTGAATATCGGTACTTGAGTCCGTAGCCACTGATGCATAAAGGCTCTGATTCAACAAGCTACTCAAGCTGTAAGAGTGCTACTGAAACCAACGGAGTGATGCTTGTGTTTAAAGTTACACACGTAAAATCTTGCTGTAACGGAGCCAAGAGCAATTCCCATTGAAATCTGCCATTGGACTTTCTTGCTGCAACTAAAACACCGGCTTTTTAATATAAAAACAGGAGCGAGACCCAGCGGTAATGTGTTGCCTTCAACCGTTAAGTTTTCTAGAAGAGATGGTACCAGCTGGCAGTGAAAGAAGGCGGCGAAGCAAGGGGAGACACAACTCTCATTCTCACTGTGGTTTTCCCCAAATACCTTCCAGGTGTGTTAGTGGCCTCTTCTGGTTCAGCTCTGTGCTGGCAGCTGGAACGCTGCCGAGGGACCCAGAGCACTAAGCCAAACCCTGTGGCTGGGTAGGTGAAGCTGTTTCTGTGGCTGAAGGTGTGCTGGAAGGTTCTTAAAAATCAAGTGATGATTCTAGGTGTAGAAAAGCAGAAAGCAGTGTTCAGTTTAATTAGTTTAGCAAATTCCATTCATCGCCCTCACAGGGTTGTGCTGAAGTGAGTGAATAGCTTTAACCTCAAACCTGGGATGGGATGTCGGGCAGCTCGGAGCAGGAGTTGGTAATACCTGGAGGGCCAAGTGGACTCCTGGTGTCCACGTTTACAGCTGTCTAACTGTGCCAACTTGATTTTGGCTGTCACAAAAGGATGGTTTTCAGCATGGTGCGTGCATGGATTACACACGTGAGAAAATAAAAATTCTGAGCCAGGTCTTCAGTGTCTGCGAGCCGTGTAGCACTGAAATCCAGGGACCTATACCCGATGCTCCAAGTGTAGAATGCACGGAAGAGCCTGGTGCATTGTTTTATGTGCTGACTTGTGATTCTTCTCGGCAAGTGGCCCCATGGTAGGAGCTTACTCAGCTTGCTTAACCTTTCTGTCGTCTTTATCTCTTTTGCTTTGCTCGTGAATCAGGTCAGTCAAAATACCAGATAAAGCTCTGACTACTGTACTGCTACTCTTGCTGCTGGTGGTCAAAGCAGAAAAACACAGCTTGATTATTTTTTTTTACATTTATTTTTTTGTGTGTGTGTCCCTAAATGGGTTTTTGTTCTGCAAGCAGTTAAGCAAAATTCCCTTTTGACTGGTGAACTGTGTGGAAATACTGTGTGTAAATATTGAGTGAACACCACTGAAACAGAGCAAATATAGAATTTACATAATGTTATTTATAGTAATTACGGTTTTGGAGCATATTATCAGGTCTTTCTAAAGACCTTTGTTTGTCTTTATTACATAATGCTACTGCCCTCTCCATATGGTAGGTTTTGCCTGTGGTTATGAGCCAATAACGTATCCTTTGGAGATGAGTCCACAGGAAAGAGGACAGTAGGTACTGAACTGATAAATATTCAGTAGGTGTTTACCTGTTGTTATTCCTGACATGCCCTCCCTTTTAAAACTCCTGGAATAAAACCCAAGGGCCTCGTTTGAAAGGGCTTTAGCCTCCAGCTCTGAAAACTAGGGCCAGCCGCTCTGAAGTGCTGACCTGGAGGCCAGACAGGATTTCTTGTGTTTAAAAGAAACACTTCTAGTTGAAGATGTCCTTGGTCATTGCAGGGGGTTTGGACTAGATGACCTTTAAAGGTCCCTTCCAACCCAAACTCTTCTATGATTCGATGAAAACCCAAGGTGTTCTCCCATAGATGGTGTCAGTAATGGTGCCTTATACTCCAGATGTTCTCTTGCATTCACGTCGTCACAAACGCAGGGAAAAAGCAAACTGAAAGGGCATTCTGTTTCCAACACTCCATGGAGCAGTACGCATTTGACCTAGCTGTGAATATATTTCATGCGTATTGCCTATTTCAGAATACAGCCAGCCCTGTAATTACTATATTAACTATTGAAATATGCAATGCTAGAGAAAATCATCCCTTAATAAGGTATGAACGATGGTATCAGCCTCTCCAAAGCCTTAGGTGAAATAGGTACAGGACATTAAAATAAATTTATGTTTCACTAAAATATGTAGTCATAACACAAACTGTATTGAATCATTAATCAAAATTGTTATCTAAGATTTTTATTGGACTGGGTAATTTTATATGTGTTATACTTAAATATGTATCCCTGAGGAATGCCAATTTTATCTCTGCAATTGGGAGAGCCAAATAAATCACTTTAAATTCCCTCTGTTTAGTTTGCTGTGGGAATCAAGCTGAAGTCTCTGTTCCATAAACAGAGGAAGGAAAGCAAACTGAAGAATGAGAATGACAAAGTAGATAAACACATTTTAATCAATGTCAAATCCAGATCATAAGACAAAAAAGATGGAGAAAAGGTGTTCATGAAACTATACAAAATATTTGTGCCTACTACACCTAGTAGAAGAAAATCTCCCACTCTTCCTCACTTGTAAGTAGTTGCAGTTATTCTAATTGCATCTAGATCCTCTCTCTTATAACCACTCTTGTTATTTCCTCATGGTAATATCTGTACATTCTTGACTTATTTATTAACTTTTCGCGCTTTGTAGAACCACTATACCATAGGTCCCAAACTGAACCATGCTCTATCTAGTTCATGACCTGCTACAGGAGTGGCAGAATTAGGGGTATAATCACAACCTTCTAGGTCAGGTAGATTTGCTGCTTCCTTGAATAAAGGCTATAATGAGCTGTCAGAGAAAAGTCTGAGCTCTAACTTTCGTGTAACTCCATGAGACACCATCTGATTGAGAACAATCAATGATTATCAAGATTCAGCTTGTCTTCCAATTGCTCCTCTTAATTTTCCTGAATGCCAGGATCTTTGGTCTTGGCTGTGGTGTGATTCTCATGTGTCTGTTGTTAAGGTAGCAAAAGCCGAGTTCTAATGATAGATGCTTTGATGACAATTGCCAAGAAAGTCTCTCCACCATCCTTGCCTGTCCCATGGACTGTGTTATGCATCAAGCCTGTCATTTTGGCTCGGTATGATAAAAGTTGCCAGCAGGTGTGTGTGTGTACACATATATATTCGGAACACAGCACAGAGATTATTTGAGAAACTCTACTAGCTTTAAGTTCAAAACTGTCACTTTATTTCTCTAGCAGGCAATAAAATTATTCCAGAAGGATTAGAAAGCATAGAAATTCTGTACACAATGAGTGCATATGTTAAAAAAATAATGAGAATTTGCAGAATATATAAAACATGAGAAAGATTTATACACCAAAATTGCAATTGAATACATTAAAATCAAAGACAGGCAGAAAATGAATTAATTTGTTTCAAATTATGGTATACGGTTTAGTCAGTTCTATAATTTAATTTTAGTGAGCTCAGTACTTCCTAATTATCTGTATACGAGCAGATCCATAAATAAAACATGGATTTTCTTTCTTGTATACCAAGTGTTCATACACAAAAAATCCCCCAAACCCAACATTTTGGTAACTACAATGTAAATAAGCCAACTATAAAGCAGTAGTAGTGGGCAATGATGACTGTGTGAACAAAAACGTTCTCATGAAGTTTGAAAGCATCTGATGGTGAGCAATAAATTCTTACAGTTCCTCCGTGAAGATTTATGCATGAAAACTGGAGGTATATGGAGAGGTGCCCTCTTGTGAGGCAGGGATTGTATTTAAATTTTTTGATAGAATTGGCTGCGATGTTTACTGGGACAAAGTGGAATACATAAATGTTCCTCATTTTGTGGATGAGCCACAAAGCTTATAGCTTAGGCAACCCCTGTCAAAGAACCAAGAAATTTTAATAAACTACAGGTACCCATCTGGGCAGGTATGAGCCGATGGAGAGAGGTTGGTCTGACATAAAAGCATCACAGTAAGAATTAGAACTCGCTTTGGTTTCTAGGCGTTATTTATCCTAGATGCTTCCACCATGCTGGAAGTGTCAGGAAGTCAGTTTAGGGAAAAGCAAGCTGTTCTTAGCTTTCTGGAGTTCAACAGGCAGTTTTTAAAGCAGTTGGAAGTCCAGGCTGGGTCTGAAGACACAAAGACTGTCGGAAAGCATGACCAGAGAAGTATAGGTGGCTGACTCAGTGGAAATAGCATTTTGTAGCATGCTAAAAAAAACCTCAGAACTTTTTTTTGGCATTCTTAAGAACAGCCAGGAAATAAACAACATGGTAAGGAGAAGTCAGGCAACTGCGGAAAAACAAGCCCAGAAATAGAAAGGAATATTGGCTTAAAAAAATTGGTATAAATCACATAAAGTTGACTAAATATATATGTGTATGAAGTAAACCCCCTTTCTAGGGGGCACAGGCTTCAAGATGTTCACACAGGCTGATCTGTAATGGGAAGTGAAGTCTTTATCCTATACCACTGCATTATTTTAATAAATTCTCCTTACTTCTCAAACCTTCCTTCATGACAGTTCCTATCTAGATCAGGGTAAGAGCCATGAGCATTGTTTCTTTCTGCGAATGCACTGGACAGATTGGGACAGGCATTTCTTTTTGTTCCTTGTCTGTACAGCACCGGCACAGTGAGGTCCTGCCCTATGCGCAGAGCACCTGTGTCTTGCAAAATTGTGCTCTACTGGTATGGATAGATGTTACATTACTTTAGCCCAGAGAGCCAGCGTTACAGAAGTAAGGAACCCTCAAGGTTCCTACAAATCTTAGAAGCCCTCCAGTTTGCTGCAAAACCTGCAAATGCCACTACCATGCTGTTGCAGTCTCACTTCCACAGCCTTTCCCAATATTAGAGAAACTTTTCCCACACTACGTAAGCATCTACAAGAGGTTAATAATGGACTAGACCTTGACAGGACGTGTCCTTAATAATGGCTGTTCATTGTAACCATGTGGTAAGTTAAGGAACCTGCTTGAATATGGACTTGCTTCCTCCTCTAGAAGAGTGAAGTAACACAGAGGGGAGTGAAGAAAATTTTTGTCCTGTGTTTGCACTGCGGTTTGTAGTATTCCACTCCAGTTATAGTGCAGATCATTGTGATTAAATCAGTCAGCAGTAGCTCAAAGCCACCACTGGTTATCCTTCTGCCCTGATAAGCAAAGATCTCCAAGTATACAGGCTTTGGAAAAAATTCCTCTTGGGTCACTTGCTTTACTAGCAAGGACACTGCAATATTTTTAACAATATGTTTTACTTTGAGTGGTCGGTGAATTTGCCTGGGTATTTTTTGTTCTAAATATAACATTTTTCTAAATGTTTAGAAAAATCCAAAACATCAGTCATCTTTGCACAGTATTTTAAGTAACAATTTTCTCATTGTGTCCTAAATGCCCTGTAATTTGCATGGAAGAAACAGAATCAAAGTCAAGCAAACTTCTACTGTTCAGAGAAATAAGAACAGAATTACAAAAGATTAAAGTACTCTTAGAGACATATGTCTTTAGGTGGATTCTCATAAAAGACTGTCTATCTAGATCTCTGGTTAATAGCTCTCGGGAGACAAAGTGCACAATGCTGAGCTGTTTGTGGTTTGTCATGTGAACTGTACGGCCCCGATTATGTGTCTGGAGCCATTATGCACAATTCAGTACCCCTCTACCAAAAAAGACAAAGGTTGGGGGGAATTCTGTTACTGCAATTAAAGTAGGTCTCAATCAGAATCATAACCAAGCGTTCAAAAGCACCCGAAGGAAGTATTCCTTTATTGTCTTCTCTAAAACGTGACTTGAACAGAGTGCAGGATCTCTCCCTCTTTGACTCAAGCAAGTGTAAGCGCTCTGCAATATGAGGAACTGTACAGAGCTGTTTTCTCCGAAAACCTGATACTAACGTATCCCTACAACGGTTCAGCTCACTGGATAATTAATAGCAGATAGAAGTCATTGAAGAAAGTTGTTTGTCTCATTTCATGGAAAATTTAGGATTCTTCCCAAATGTATTTACTAGAAATTACTGGATAATTTTAGCAAGCAGCTCTGCATTTTCTATTTATGAACGAGAACTTCACTGTGCATATTTAGAATTCAAAGTTGAAGCGGTTTTGCTCGCAGATGTAGAATTCGGTTGCAGACAGGACATTTCACACCTATGTAGCTTTGCCTTCTGATTCTGCAACGCCAGACAGCCCTCTCCCTTCACTCTCCACTTTTAGCACGAATGTCAGGCAGAGGTGGGGCTTACGTCACACTGAAGTTTCAGGAGTAATCTCCAAAATCACTGCTCTGTTTTTGCACACGCAGACGAGATTCTTTTCACATAATAGGTCATGATCATCACATTGTTGTTTAGATGGATACACAGCATTACAAATATGACTGTGATTATACTTTCACCCAACAGCTTTCACTCATAAAAGGGGGATGAGAAGCAGCGACAATGTGAGAAGCAGAGATCTGTGTGCTTCGGCAGACTTAACATTGTTGTTTAGATGGATACACAGCATTACAAATATGACTGTGATTATACTTTCACCCAACAGCTTTCATTCATAAAAGGGGGATGAGAAGCAGCGACAATGTGAGAAGCAGAGTCTGCTGTGTGCTTCAGCAGACTTAAAGGTATGTTTTTCTTACAACATAGGAGAAACAGCATGGGGTCTTTCTGCAGTGTGCTTCTGTACCTGTTGTTATTGATATTTATCCTGAAGCAAGTACACCTCCCATGCAACATTTAATAATGTGTCAGGTGTGGGACCCCGTTACAGAACTCAAGCGAGGCTTCCAAACGCAACCAGTGAACTGGTGCCGACTTAGCAGTTGGATCGTGATGAAGAAACACCCTGCAAAGGGTTTGCAGAAACTTTGGCCTCCACTCTTGATGAAAATCAAGGACGTTTATTTTTAAATAGGAAGGAAATGAAGCCCTAAGAGCCACTGACCATGGATTTAGATTTTTTGGCCATAGTCAGTGAGGCAGTGTTTCTGCAGGGGGTCTCTGTGTGAAGGTGGTGCCACGCAAAGAGGGTCACCGCATGAACGTGGTCTTGACTATTATCAGTCCTTTGCATTGGGAAGTTTAATGTTACAGTTCCCGACTGGTCTCACTGTACGAGCTCATAGTGATGTTCCTTGAACTTCTGTGACTTGTGACTTTTCAGGGGACATGTGCCTCCTTTTTGCAGTTTTATACACGTGGATAAATAGCTTGTTTTTCTATGTCACGTTAGAGTGAATTTGAGGTCATTTGCAGAACGTTAGAAATGGTTAACAAGAAATAATTCTGCAACATTGGAAAGTCTTGTATGGCAAAGTCTTTTGTACTATATTAGTACACAATATACAGTATTCCTTAATATCTGGCTTTTTTTGGCTGCCAAGTTTCAGTAATGGCATTTCAGCAAATAATAAAGGCAGCGCTGTCCATACATGTTATTTCCGCCAAATTTTGTGTCTTCCTGACAAAATAATAGCTAGCCACAATATTTTGATCTGGTTAAGTGCTGTTCTGTGTAGGGATATTTGCAGCAACACTTTACAACAAAAAGTCAATTAGCTGTCAGTCGTTTAGCTCTATTTTCTGGGTTTTGTAAGGGTTTTTTGATAGCCTTCACTTTTGTTTCACTGTGAGGATTTCGTTAGCTGAAAGGCACTAATCCCATGGTAATAACAGTAATGTTCTTAACGCTTCCCGGTGCCAGCTTTTCTAGTCTTCAGGATAATCAGATCTTAGACTACAAACTTTTCCCATTTAATTTCTCTTGAGAATGACTTCCTGAAGCAGAAGCTTGAAGAAACAAAACTGAACAGAGTGAATGCATCTGATTGAATGAGATAATCAATATGAACATTATGTATTCACGATCCGTTGTTAACAACCCCAGACTATTTTCTGGCGTAATCTGTGATGTGAGTACCATGAGTCTCCAAAATTTCAACAGAAAGGTTGAAAAAACAATCTCCACAAGCTGATTACAAAGCTTTTAAAGTGTGGCCTTCAAATGTAAACGTTTTTAAGCTGAGATGGATGTCTTTATGAGCTTACCAGCTATGCTTAGGCTCAGGGGTAGCTCTACAGTGGTGAATTGATTATGGCAGTGTTTGGATCATGCATCTTTTATTGCCGTTTTACTATAGTTAACTTTCATCTTAAAATGGTCTGATATGTGCTTGACTATATTAAGATCTGTATTTAAAAAAACTGGGTGGGAGCTTTGCTGGAACTGGCTCTTTCTCATTATTTGGGTCAGTTTCAAGGACACAATTTATTGCTTTTTTTAACTAGAAAATTCCTCCTAGAAAAATGCTCTAAAATACCTGAGGAAAAAAAAAAAGGCATTTTACATGAAAAATAAATAACACTATTCTCTCTGCTCACATTTTGTTTTGCTGCTTTCTAGGACCTATATATTTAAACTGGGAAGAAAGGGCATTTTTTTTCCCATTCTTTGCCTTTCTTGGAAGAAGGTGCTAGCATTGATCCCAATGGCTGTGCCCAGCTTGGTGGGCAGCAATGCAAGGGGTGTGAGGCCCTAAGTTTCTTCTCTGCACTGTTAGAGCTGGGCAGCAGCAGGTTGATATAATTTGGGGAGTTTCTTGCACAGCCCAGACTGCCCCAGGCGGGGCTACGGGAATCTCTGTGGGGAGGACTTCAGGTTTTTTATCCAGTTCAGACCCTGCAGCTGATGCAAAATGTTCCTGATCCAGTTTAACGCCTATTCCTGGGGATGAGACCCAGGTACAAAGTGCCTCTTTGGATCTTAGAGATGACCAGAGGGGAAAGGTCTGACTGTGTTTTCACAACAAGTGGTTGCTGTATTGGAATATATTTGGCTTTCCATATTTCATCTTTTTGAGGGTTTCAGATAGGACAATTTGTGGGTGAGCTGGATCCTGGACATAGTTATCAGTAAATGCTGGTGCTTGAATGAGTGAGAGATACGAGGAATATAAATCACATTTAAAAAATACTGTTTAAAATTTATTCCTCGCCACGCACAAGAAAATTTTCCTGAACGAACAAGAGCTGCACAGAACTAAGTCACTTAATTAAATATTTAGTTAAGAATTGGAAACCGATTAACTTCTGGAGAACTGGAACTACAAAGTATTTTTCATTAACTGCGATGTCATTAACTTACCATGCTACTGCACCAACGGAATGTGGAATTTACGTAAATTAAAATGTGGTGCGTCAGATTCAAGTCTCTTTCAAATGAATTAGGAAAGAATGAAGTGTTATATTGAGATGACAAGTATAAAGCTTAAAATGTTTTTAAGTGCACAAATTACACATCAAATAGATGAATGTTCACCGAATCAAATTACTTCTGAGACCTTTGATCAAAGATTTGGGGGGAGCCATAAAGAGCAATTCTCTTGAAAATGTTTGCTGCTTTCTAATGAGAACTGGCACCATTTGGGTACGTAGATGAAAGCACACCTAATCTTTTTTACTCCTCCTTCTTAATAATACCCTTGGATTCAGAAATCAGGCACAGCAGGAAGAAAGATCCTGTACAGCACACCGCTGCACTAATAAAGCAAGCTAACTCCTGAAATAAGTAGATATTTCTCATACAGGAAGCCACTTGTCCATGGAGGAGCGGGACAAGAAGGCAGCTTGGTTAATTTTCACACAAAATTGAGGAACAAAGATTTGGAACTGTGCCTGTGAGGGCTGGAATAACTTCCATAGCCTGGGATAAATACAGCTCCAAGCAGTTTGACTGTGCCGCATAAGGAAAGATCGTGCAGATCCTTCGTTAGAGTTAACAGAAAAAAATCAGAAAATGGAACCAAGATTTCATTTGCTCCTCTCCCTTCCCAGGTGATGCAGGATGGAGAAGTTGTAAGGGGAAATGATGGAGCTGGGAACAAACGCTCCCAGTGCTGAAGTGCCCTCATCCTCTGAGCTCAGAGCTGAGCCTCTTAAGTTTATTATCACTACAATTAATATTTGAGGATGAGGCTATTCTCTCTGAATGTCTGGAAACACATGAGGTTTTGTCATGAAAGGAGGTTTGGTTTTTTTTAACATGATAAAATGGAGACACTGAAATTAAATTAAATAGATCCTTTATATTTGGTAGTATTTCATGTTAATATAGCTGACATTTTACTCCCTTTTTTCTAGGAAGCTATTAGCTTTTATTATTCTTTTAACTGCATCAGATTATCCAGTACTACCTACTGCCGTGAACTATATGGCCTCACAAGTTTTACAAGTTGTACTAAAGTAAGAAAGTTAAGACAAATTAATGCAGGGCAAATCTTGAAATGAAACCACTTGACCCCTATTAAAATTTGCTGCTAACACTGTTTGGAGTTGTGCTTAATGTTTGAAATTGTTATATCATTTAAAATGACATTATGAAGTGGTATAGTTGCTTTAAGACATCATTTTGAAAAATGAGGGCTACCATGCCAATTGCTGCAAAGCCGTGAATCCCAGTTGTTCCTCTATGTTAAATTAAAAGGCATTAATCTCTTCAGATGCAGCATCCCAGATAAAAATCCTTGGTTGGTATGACTAGAAAAGCATCTCAGTCCTAGGCTTGTCGAGACATAAACAATTGGAAAAAAACAAGACTATACTGCATGCCAGGAAAAAAAGACATGGGACGCATTTCTAGTTCAACAAATAAATCCTTTTCTACAGAGTATGATATGCTTCTGAAAACTGGGCAGTAGCTCAGCCTTCCACTAACAGCAGTCAGGTTATTCCTTGCGTGACCAAAACTATTCCTTGGGTGTAGGGGCTGATGGGCACCACGCTATGTCTTTGAGTCAGTATCTACAAACAGGATACCCGCTCTGCTCTTTTCAGGATTCAGATTTGGAAAACTTTCTTGTGTCTCCTCTTACAGGGCCTGGCGTAAAAATGAATTGTATGGAAATGTACAGGCTGAACTGGTCCAAGTCTGGTGCAGGCAGATATCCCCAGCAAGTTCTTCTCCATATTCAGCTTGGCTTTCCATCAGGTTTGTGGTACTTCATAGTCATCACTCTCTGCAAATTATCACCTTGTTCAGAGCAGCTTATTGCTGTTGGGAGGTGAAAGGAAAATACCAACAGATATGGCTTTGTGCTCCATCAAGTTTTGCCTCGTCTTTCTCCTCTTTTGGTGCAAATTTTGATTTTTATCTGTACTTTCCATGTTAGTGACAACATTGAAACAATAGAAAGAAAGGGTTTACAGCGTGTTTGCCAGTAAAATGAAAACACACTAAATATAGCTTGATGTTTTTCTGTGCGATATTCCTTATCTTCTGTTGACATAATACCTAGCTTGAAATTTCGTACAGCAGTAATGATTGCATTGCAGCCTGGGGCGCAGGACTGAGGAAACAAGGAACTGCAATGCTGAATCAAGTCAATTCCCTCACATTTGAGAGCAGCTATATGGGCCTTTGTTATCACTTAATGAACTTCAGGGAGTTGGTGAAAATATGCACAGACAAGCTTTGTGGAGCTCCTTGTATTTCATATGAAAGGAGGATCCGTCTCACCCTGGCTGTGTACAGTGAGAGACTGCAGCACGCATCCAATTCTGCTAATATTCAGCCTAAAATGGAGCCAACTAAATTTAGGCATGTCCGAGTAGGTTTATACATGTGAGCAGGATGTCTAAATCCCTATTTTAGTCTATGAATGGGAATCTGCCAATACAGCCCGTGAAAGCGGATCTTTGGGAGCTGCTGCTCTTACCCTAAAGAACACGGAGACACCCCCATCTCCAAGGGGTGTGTGAATCTTCCCTCTCCTTTTTGTCTGTGGGGAAAGCTGACAGCAATTGTGTTCTGAAATGGCTAAATGCGTTAAACAAAATACAATATGTGGTAAGTTAATGAGTGCTAATCAAGATTAACACTCTGAAATCACCGAGATTCGTCTTTTCAAGAGGAGGGTAAATCAGAGGGAAATCAAGCTGCATATGTCTGATAGCTGCACAAGATTGCTCTAGATGATTTAATGGGACATTTTTATTATTTATGCTCTATGCATTCTAATTCGGTAAGAAAAAGACTTGCCAGCATGAAATTAAATGAGGGATTATTGTGTCTACTAGTATCTGAAATGGGATCTAAATACTTTTGAATTCACCAAATGTATGAAATACTCAGAATCAGGGGATATGGGGGCACCATGCACCCACTGGTCCACAGACAAATGTAAACCCCACTCTGTGTAAGAACACAGAATATATTTTCTCAATCTCAGCCATAACTTAATTTAAGAAATACTCACATATTGTATTAGTTACATACTGTGCACATAAATATCTGTGGACAGTGAAGTATTATATGTAAGTATGCAGTAGGAGAGGCAAGAAACTTGTAAGATGTAGTTTTGTTAAAGAAAAAACATCCAACAGTGATTTACACACAGTGGGACAGCGCATAAGAGGTGCAAGGCAATAAATGATAGGTCTACTCAGATGTCTCAGCAGCAAAAGAAATAGGACAGTAGATGATGATGACGGGGTCAGAGAGAATTATGGAAATACAGTATTGTAAGGAAAGAAAAGATGGCAAAAGCTGTATAACTTATGACAGGGATTTTTTTGTCACATTATTTATCTCCCACTGCTGAAGTTGCACACGCTGTTCATTTTATATTTGTTTCATATGCACGGAATCTGAAAACAGAAAAATCTTTTAAAGAGCTTGTACAAAACAACTTTTATTGCTGAGACCTAGTATCTCAGTTCAGCTGTTCGTCAATGCAAGTAATTCTAGATGTTCGTTCTGGAGAAACTGACAGTGAAATGCTACCTCTATGCGATCAAATATATTCAGTAAGACGACATTGGTAATCTTTTCTATGCCTATCACACTTGGTTGAGTATTTTTCTGAAATGTATTTCAGCAGAAAGTGTTGATTTATCCATATTTGTAATCATCTTCATCAAAAGAAAGGATCAAATTTGACAATTTTCATCATTCAATTTCTATAAAACTCTGAATTTTTTTAAATCTTCTAAAATTTTTCTTAAATGAGGAAATTTGGTTTTAAATTTTTGAATCAACTTTCACTTAATGTAAGCTATTTTTAAGGAAATGTGTTTCAAAAATGAAGTCGTATTGAAATCTAAATGAAAGCTTGACCCGAATCTATTTTTCTCTTCAAATTTTCAATGTGCAACAAGCTTTTTTTAGATTACATTTTCTTCTGCTTCAAAAATTTTATGAAGCATGAGGGAAGCAGTTCTGAATGTGTGAAACCTCTTGCTTTAAAGAGAAGAGACATATCTGGACTCCTCTGATGTGACAAGCTTAGAATAGATGAGTTTTTCACCAGGATAGGTAATATTTTGGGGTATCTTTTTACTTTTCTTCTTGTTTCTAAGCCATTAAGACACTTCATATTTTATTTTTTATTTGCTTTTTATATTCAAGAAGCTGAAGAGGGTTTTTTGGTTGGTCGGGTTTTTTTAATAGTTTCTGAAACTTTTTAATGACCCTTTGGTTTCTGGAGCTTTAATCAAGCAAGAGAAGTGCCGAGTATCATGAAGCCCACTGCAGAACTGCAGATGCAAGCCTCGCTCTCTTTGTCTGCCCTTTTGTTAAGACTGTTAAATGTTTCCATGGAGAAAATGTTCTGACATACTGTGAATTTTCCAGGTTTTTTTCATTTACAGTAGGTCACCCTAGGTCATCCATGTACCAGGATGACTTAGCGGAGAGTATCCGTGGACAGGTATCAGAATGGAGCAGCTGCTGGAGCTGGCATGAATTGCAGAGCTGCTTCATTTCCCTTCACAGACTCTTGCTTGACTCATTTGTCGTTATATAGCTCTGCTTCCTGTCCCTGGCTCACTCCAGGCAGCTGAAGTTTCATGATAAAAGGAAAAAAATCCCCCTACGGGGCTCCAAATTGGACTTATCCTGACAAAAGAGACCAGTGCTATAATTCAGACACCAGTCCCCGCCTCAAGTCTTTTGACTTCTTGGCAAACTTCAGCCCTCACCCCTTTGGCAGAGCCGCGATGCTGTGCGTTATTGTAGGGGCTATTTATATGGGTTCTGCTAGTTGAAAAGCAATCAGTGGAAAGAGAGTGCCAGGGACCATTTCTTGTGGATGCTTCTGTAGGAAGATACAGCTCACAGGGAGCTTTCTCAAAGATTTATGCACCTAGTTAAGGTTTCATTGAAATCAGCACTTTTTGTAATCAAGATGAGACCCATCTAATGGTTAAATAATTATTTAGATGGCACAACATTTCCCATTCCTTCTACTATTACAGATAATTTCTGTTAACATGGGTGGAACCAGCAGCTTTAACGTTTAACATCAGCCCCTGGAGGATTTTGGTCACTTGAGTTGGATGTAGTTAAAAAGTAAATCTGCAGGTAAAGGTTCTGCGACTTGGTAAAGGTCTCCTGAAGTCTTCACTCCTCCAGTGTTTCTCTGCCTGGATGCTTTGATTTCCTGCTCTGTGACAATCATATGCATTATATCACAACTGTAGATTGGACACCAAGATGAAATCTTTGCCTGACATTTGGATATGTACCAGTAAATATAGAAGTCTACATTTATACCTATTAAAAAATTAGTCATACTTCAGACAAGGAAGAAATACAGAGCTAGCTGAAAAAGCACAAATCAAATCCAAACAAAACAGGCTTCAGATTATCTGCTTGTAGTATTACACTGAAAATCTAATCAAAGTAATGGGGATGACAACTTTCTCATTATTTTCCAGAGCTTTCAGTTGTACAATAAGCAGGTTGGTAATGGGTATACCAACGTCTGTTGCCATAATAAATTCACTCATATCAAAGCTCACTTCTGTGGAAATAAAGAGAGCAGGGTAATAATATTGATAAATGATAAAAATACACACACTTATGGAGTTTTTCCTTGGTAGATCTCCACGCACTCAAAAGGAGGAGACTATCCATCATTATCCTTGTTTTCTGCAGGTAGGGACCCAAAGGACATGCCTATGCTGTAATCGCTGTGTATAGCTAAGCTTGCCTCGCATGAACCTGTCCTGAGGGTAAATACTGTAAATCATTAGCTCACACATGTCTCTGCAACTGGCCTGTTGCCAGCAGCTGAGCTATAGACAGCTGGAGATAATTCTACGTTTGGATGATTCTATGCTATGTTATGACCAAGGAGTGATGTAGTGGTGGCATATGCAAAGCCATGATTTGAAGCAAGAGCTGCCCAGTATCCTGTTTCCTGGCAGCATTTTGGTTCTGAAGTGTGCTCTCTTTCCAGATGGAATCATGACTCTCTTTTTTTCCCCCCCAAAAATGGAGTCTTGTCAAAACATGCTCAGCTGATTTTCGGTCTATTTAAGATC
>NW_010555383.1:0-36946 GCF_000687285.1 Phaethon lepturus | reverse complement strand
TTTCCCTAGAAATAACCTCAGAAAATTTCCTGCTGGAGACACCATTGATACTTACAGCATGTCCACTAAAATTATTTTGGTGAAACAGCAAGTGACTCTTCCTTCCAACACTCACATAAAGTATTCCCATTGTGAATTTAGTGTCTCAAGCTTGAAGTAACAGTAGACCTTTCTTTAGCCTATCCCTGGGGATATACTACTGTTTAAATACTGATACTATATCCCTAGCAATGCCTATTCAGCCAGACTGCACTTGGACAGAATGTGGAACCTGAACTAACTTGAGTCTTCCTTCACATAGTCATTGAGTATAAAAATATTACTAATATTTCTATGTAGGAATAGAATATGATAATAGATATTGTTTCAATAACATGAATGATACAGTAACATTGTATCATTCCCAGGAAGGAGTGGGAAGAGGGGAATAATTGTCATTCATGGCACGTAATTATTATGGTCTTCTCTTTGGTGGCATTTGGCTCCCTGATTCACCTGGCTCATTTCTTTCTCCCCATGCAGTAGAGAGAAGGTACTACTTACTCTTTCTCCACCTCACCTCTGTGTGGAGATGGACCTGCTGAAGCTACTTTGAACTAGCATTTTTTTTTGGAGATACTGCATCACATATCACATCAAACATATCTCCAGCCTTACTGGGACAGCTCATCCTTATAACCAAAGGCAGTCTAGCTCCCGTCTGTTATTTTAAACAAAAGCTTAAATAGCTGCACTCACAGTCGCTCTGGTGTGCACAATCCCATCAGTATGAATGCGTGTTGCACCAGGGTGATGGTCCCCGAGCGTCCACTGTTACAGGGAAGACACTGAAGAGGACAATAGCAAACCAGAGGCACACAGCCATAATTTTAGACTTACAGCTTCCAGCAGCAGCCTGAGGGTCTCCTTGCAGCAGCGTTCTACGGATTCACGTTAACAGCAATTCTGTTTCCCTTATATGTTGACCTTTTGCTTACTCTTTGGCTGTAACATTTCCATTTCACAAAGGATGTTATCCTCTATTTGGGGTGCCAGACATTGTGGGGTTTCCCCTGCAGCCATACCTCTTACTGCATCCTAGGGGTAGGTGTTTTTATTAACTTTTATATATATATATAATTTGGTGGTTTCAAGAGACCAAGTTTTTCCAAGACGAAAACAAGGGGAGGTTTTTAGCTCTTTTTCATGTAACTGTTGCCACGATCTAATAGGACTATATTTGGTTTCCTTCTAAATAAATCCCGCTGTCATTTAGTGAGACTGCAAAATTAACTAGATGCAACAGTTCTGTGCTCTGTAGCAGGAACCCAAAAGCAAAGATATTTTAGATTAACAAATGGGTTGGAAATTACTTTTCCCCCCAGGGACTTATTTCCCATGGGAAAACCAGCTTCTCAGAAAAAGGAGTCTCTAAAAACAGATTGTGTCACAGAGTTCTGAGCCAGCCTGCGTCTTCCTCATCCTTCACGGAAAAGCAGGACACACACGCGTGCTGCCGGCTCCAGGAGGACTCGGGCAACTCAAACATTTTAACAGTTTAACAGCAGCAGCATCAGTGCAGAAGAGCAGGCGCGTAGGGATGGGAAGGTAATGCAGGTGTGTGATTTACTGGAGTGTTAATTAGGCTGAGCAATCGTAAAGGGCAGATAGATTCATCCGGTGGAAAAAGCGTTTTGCTGCTAGCAAAAGGGTGGCGTAAACACTCTGTTCATCTATGGAGAATATAACGAATGGTCTGTCTTTGCACTGCTGTGGCAGAGCTAGGAAAAGATGGGTAGGATCTAATTAGTGGAGAACATAATGGATTTTGTCCACAGTTGACAAACATGAAAGCTGTATAGTTTCAATATTTTAATTCTTATCTAAATGGACACTTACTGATGTCCACAGCCTGCATGCCCTACCCTGCCTCTGCTGCTAAATATCTTCAGGCCTTGTAAAAGCGACTCCGTTCCTGCTGTTTAGGCAAGCGTTAGAGACACGTCAGAGTGTTCAACCTCACAAAGCGATGGCTTCCGCTAAGCCCCTTGGGATCCAAGGACACCCGGTAAAGTGCTTTGTACCCGATGAGCTGCAGCCCGCTTGCACTGACAGACATGCCGAATGGGGAGGAACCACCAGACACCCGAAGTGGGGGCTGATACCAAGGAAGATATATGAGAAAGTGGTGCAAAGCCCTCAAGACTTTTTCTCTTGAGGAATTGACTGCAAATGGCAGAGAATGACTGAGATGAACTGAACTCGTGGTATTTTCGCCATTGAAAATGGATAAAATATCTAATGCTTTTACATCACTTTTGCTGTCCCCAGTTATGTCTGAAATAGGCTTATATTTGTCACCAGTGTTTATTTATCCAGAGGGCTGGGCAGATGAGTCAGTGTTTACTGGTAAAACACTGAAAATTCTCTTACTGCACTGTTGTCAGAGTCCTTCATATGGGCTAAGCAGTGGAAAGAGGAAATTCATGTTCGATATTTAGGTTTAGTGCCTCTATATTTATAGTTCACATAACACTTATGAACATGTAGATATTAGCTGTCATCTAACAGCTTCCTTCAGTAGTTTTTATACAGTCTGAAAACGATTATGGAATTAAATAATTCAATTGTATTATTACTTATTACTTTTCTCCTTGTAAAACTTGGGAACTAGGGTAATAAAAATACTACATTTAATAGTATTACCATATTAACAGAGATGGAAATTTTCTAAGATACAGTTTTTTTTAAAAAACGGGCAAATTATAATGAGATGAGGAAACACCAAATGTTAACCTACACAAAAATTTAAGACGACAGTTTGAACTAGTAGTAGCACTATTT
This sequence comes from Phaethon lepturus, assembly GCF_000687285.1. NCBI lineage: Eukaryota > Metazoa > Chordata > Aves > Phaethontiformes > Phaethontidae > Phaethon > Phaethon lepturus. Next base: position 34,123 of record NW_010555383.1, on the reverse strand, counting down.
TGTAGGGAAGCAAACAGGCAAAGATAAGCTGGAGAAAGACACTCTGACATTCACCCATAATGCTACCCAAAGCCTGATAAGACTCCTGGCAAAATGATGATGACCAAGAGTATTTTTGGTACCAAAGGAGGCTGTGGTAAAACAACATCCCATGCTGATTTCCTTAGGTAAACTGAAGTTCTCTAAACTTCTGCTAAAATAGCAGTTGTCCTCTTAGATCAGGAAAGTTTTTCCTTCATAATAAACCTCTTACTGCTTCAGTCTGTTGCCTATGCAGGACTTCAATGTACTTCTGGGAGGGAGACTGTCTATCCCTGGAAATGGAATTGATGCAGTCTTTCTATTTGCAAGACCTTTCTCTAGTACATGGCCTCAGATCTAGTGACAGCAATTACTTTCTGTAACTGTAAGAATCACAGGAGGTTAATAATTGAAAATCATAAAAAAAATATTTTACATCATTAAATCAGTATTTTTAGTGGTACTCAGAATTAACAGATATACACATGTAATTGAGACATATGTATGTATAACAGCAATCCATTTATTAATAGATTAAGTGCTTTTCTGAAAGTCAGTCTCTCCTCTCCCGTACATAATTCAGGAATGACCCGATGGAGACAGCACACAAGAATGGACCCCTGGGTCCTCTTCATATCACAAGTATGTACTAATGCATTTTTTGGCAAAGTGACAGAATCAAAGAGAAACAAGCTAGAGATGAGAGAAATGTGAGAAAACTTTGATGGACAAAAATGCCATTAATGTCAGAAAATGGTACATCCAGGATAGAATTTATATCAAAATTTTATCAAAATGCATTGAGAAACATTGAGAAACAAACAAACAAACCATGGCAATCAAAAAGAATAAAACTCACTTACCCCCACCTTCAAAACCTTAGTCATTGCCCCGCAAGTTGAGCTTGTCTCCTGATGCACTGATCTATTGTGTAATAAATACTGAAAATTCAAGAAGTGCATCAGGCACAGTAATATAAGCTACAGCAGTCATGGAGGATACTTATAGGTCCACGAGGCAGAGTGTGGCTTAGGCTTAGCCTATGGTTAAGAAAAAACCTTGGAGCTGAATCAGACCGATAGCCAAATAAATTTTGCTTCGGATCAAAATTTGAGGCTGGTCTTAAAAAGGGCTATGGAGCCAAGATGAACATATTCTCTCATCTTTCTTTGTGAAATTTTGGAGATGAATGATGATTTTCATGCTCATGTCTATTGCTTAGGAGTGGAATTGGAGCAGAGGGGTAAGGAAATAATAGGGGAGAGAAACTCTTCTAAATAAATAGCAACATTTTCTGATATCTAGTACACAAATAACAAAAGGGCTGAAGATGAAACATGAAGATGTTGTTTCGGGCAATGGATTTAATCTTAGAAAACTTGGCTCCTCTGTGCCACTTCGGGCACTATTAAAATAAGAACACATGTCCTAGCCTCTGTTGTAGTCTCCAAGGCATTTTGGAAAATAAACAGTGAGCCTATGGAGGCACAATAGCTGATAAAAACACAACCCATCCATCAGCAAGTGAGCACTTTTCACCTTGCCATTTAGTCCTGACAGTATATGGCCCCCGGGTGAATAAGGGAAGTCATTGTCTGCTTTTGTCATCTGCAGATGATGCTTGTACATCACCACAAACACCTCTCTGCTTTGGTCCCTTGGTAAGGAAGATGCTTCTGCTGCCTTTCTGAAGCAGTATCTCAAGGTGAGCAGAGTCAGTGTGCAAAGGGCAATGTTTTATGTAGAATTTTAAGCCACACATTGCAGGTGTTAGAAATCAAAGCACCATCTTTTTCTTGTTATTTCTTTGCAGATATTATTCATGAAAGAGAAGGTTGGTGGGTAATATCCAGGATGTCCCATATAACCTCCCAGGCTTATTCCCCAGACACAACTCCTTTAGGCTATGATCATCTTGAGGAACAGAATGGCCGGAGAACTAAAGGAAGTGCCTCCTATTACTTACTGGAATGGTCGATATAGTATTGCATATGATACTGTAAAAAAATGTCTTCAAAGCATTCTGGAAGGGAAAACTGATTTATTCTGAGAATTGAAGAAAAAATTCTTCCATTTGTTTCATTTCTAGAATGTACAGTAAGGAATGTACAGTATTTCCTCAGATACACTAGATTCCCGCTGACACAAATAATTCCAACTGTGATTAATGCATGCAACGAGGTACCTTCATAGCTTAAACAACTGCGCTGAATTCCTGTGCAAATTAGGGAGCTGTCCATGCTAATTACCAGCTCTGATCATTTGTTATCAAACTCATGCTATTTGTGCACACAGCAGAATCAAGTGCATGTGGATCTGGGACAGATACTTGCACACGCTCTGTGAATGTATAATGGTCTTTCTAGTTCCTTCAACAGAAGTAAAACTTCTATCTGAACTACAAACCACAGTAAATACAAAAACTGGGTGGCCGTTTAGTGGCTGTTCACTCTTAAAATTGTATTTTCTTCTGGACAAAATTATTTTTATCATAACATTTCAATTTAGCCAGTAAAGCACGTTTTTTAAAAAATGTTGCTTTATGCAGCCATAAACCTTGTTATTGCATTATCCCATAAACCCATATAACTTGGTTGTTGGGTCATTCTGGGAAATGAGCTGAAAACCTTAAAAATAAGTTTTAGCTGGTATACTCAAGAGTACCTGACATTCAGGTCTCCTACATATAGTACATGAATAATAAAGATTGTATTTAAATTTGTAATTAAGTACTTCCTGGGCTTCCAGCCACAGAGAAAGGCAAAGTGTGTAACTTTGGTTGCCCTTAAGAATCAACATGTATTTTTGTTTGTCTCTCTCTATCATCCACTGTACATTTGTATGCACAAAGTCTGTGTATCTTTGGATAAAAAAGCAGTTACATAAAAGCATATTGGTGTTACAGGTAATTTTTGCCTAAAAGAAAATTAAAACCTGCAGATACTTCATGCATTCTCCTACCTTCCTATCCATAATCCATATTTACTTTGATCAGATTTCTTCTCCAATCACATTACTTAATTGTCAGTTCAGTTTTATTTTAGTTGGTGACTACTTGTGAAAGCTGATGGGAATCGTCATCACCAATACAGAGCGCTCTGAGAGCAGGTACTAGATTTGCCAGTGGATAAAACAGAGAGGCTGGTATAAGGACTTGCATGTTTCACGCTATGCTTATCTTCTTATTGACAAGAAGCTTCAAGATACCCATCGTATGTGACCGTAAAAGTCAAGTCTTAAATCTTATTTTGGCTAAAGACTGCAGCTTGAACTTAGGTGACTTTCCAACCCTAAAATCTTCACTGTCAAGTCTCATTGCATATTTCTTTGAATCACGTTCACTACTTTGATGGTAATATGGATTTTTTTCCCCCTATGGTGAAGGTTCATTTAGTGAGTCATTTTGCTCTCCTACGTAAAACAGCTTCTACATCTTTTTTTTTTTAAATGCATAGCTGATTAAATCACAAGTAATTGCTCCTCAGAAGGAACAGTATTTTAAATCTCTTAGACTTTCTGCCTTTCAAATCAAAGAGTTCAGTGAATCATTAGGCATTTCAATGTATTAACAATTTCAGTGGTTTGAAGAAAAAAACCCCTATTATTTCCTGCTCTGTTAAAGTTACTTTTATTCTTACTTATTATCTGCTCAACAAAATCAGTGTTGCTAGCTCTCCCAGTGTGGCATATATCAATGATTGCATGTGATATATTCAAATAGCAGTGGCTTCCATTTGTTAAAACCATGAACAGGTTCTTGAGCTCTGTATGTGAAGCTGACCCTCAGCTGCTGCCTGTGTAGAGCTACATTTAAAATAAAGCAAGATGCTATTTTTTGCAACACCCATGGGGGTGGCAGTGACAGTATACAATAACAATGAAAGTTTGTGTTTTTAAGATATAAAGAGCCTACATACACAAGCATACACTGGCTGAATTACCAATTAGAAAATAAAAACTGCTGCCAAGGGACTGATGTATTCAAGTGTTGTATTACTGGAAATCAAAAAAGCCTTGACGAAGAGAGTCATTATTCTTATGTATCTTCAGACTAAAAATGGCTTTTATTTTTAAGCCAAGCTGCTCACTTTGCCTAAAATGCCCTCCAGGTTTGTTTGCATGAATCAAGCAAGTCAACACCTTCCAGGTCCTTTGGATTGCACCAGCTGAAGATCCTCACCCTTATAGAGTCAAATCTTTGATTTGATCAAACCTGCTGATTCACTTTAAGTCCAGCTAGATTCATATGTTTACACTTAAAAAAGGGATAGTCAATTTTTTTCTGTGAATAGATCATCCAGTCCTGTGAGATGCAGAGTGCATGGATAACATTCTTCATTGACTCCAAATCTTCTGGGGACTAAAGAGAAGGTTCAGTTTCAGCCCAGAAAAGCCAGCATCTTTCTTACAGTATTCATACATCTTTCTTACAGTATTCATACATCTTTCTTACAGTATTCACTACCAAGAGCTGCTCTTGGTAGTGTTCGTAGCTGCCTGCTGTGATCATTCAACTGCCTGATATATTATTTCAGTTGAAAAAGCTGTCTAATGTATTGATAGTGGTTTGCCCAGCTGGAAATGTGTGTGTATTACTTTATACTTCATGACAAGGATCTGACATTTGTTTTCATTAGCCACACATCATGTTGTTACGCGAGGCAATTGTGCATAGTAAGTTTATATAATACCTCCCTTCAGCTAGTGAGCTAAAGATGATCTCCCCAGCAATCAATATTGACATTAAAATAATTTCCTTTTCTATTATAGTGGCATTTTATCTACATTTCACATAAAGTAAATGAAGGAGAAAATTATCATACAGTAAGTTTTTGCAGGAAGAAACGTCCATGATTCACTAGTCTACCAAATGAAAGTTATGACCCAGTATCTGAATTCCTTATAAATTATTTGCCAGTAATACAAGCAAATCAGTCAGTAAAAGGACAAGACATTCCACATCTTCCTGAACTGAGCAGTATTGTAATCATCGAGTGCATGCATATTTGTTTTTGTCTTTTAGGGGATACTTGCAGACCAGCAGGATGTGCACTTGGAAGAATGGGTCAAGATGTTGTGTAGTATGTGAAAGGGTCTACATTTAGCACATCCACTAGCTTGGGATGGCATTAGCAGAGTGCTGAGTGACTAAGAATGTTACCAGGCCAGTTACTGAAAAAAGTAAAAGTCAGTTACTGAAAGCTCCTATGGATATTTATGTAGGCAACCATTGAGACACAGGCATAGATGGGAGGCATGCTTGGAGCACAGCGTGTTGTGGCTCTGCCCAAGACAGTTGCTGAAAAGCAATGTGACATAGTCCTCATTTTCAAAGAGAACACTAAGGACTGGGATATGTCTCAGCAGGATTAAAACTAGTTCTCATTAATTCATTAGTTCTAGTCTACTACTTCTGAGTAAGGACGAAATACAGAAGAAACACTAGGAGTGTATCTTTTCCCAGCTGTGGATTTCTACAGCATGCTCTCTAATCTCTGTGGATGGTCATCATAAAGGACGTGAGCCTTCTTGAAAAAGAACAGAGAAGTAACTCCAGGCTGTTTTATTTTGCTACTTTAGCAATCAGCCTGTGCTCATGAAGCCAACACTCAGCAACGTGCCTTGGAAGTTCTACTCAGTATCACACAACAGTCACTGGTCGAATCAGGGATACAATCCTGTGTCTAGGTTGCCAACACTAAAACCAAGATAACTTCTGCTATAAACCTCCACCGGTTTTGTTTTTCTTCACTGTGGTCTCTGGCTATCAGCTCATTACATGTCTGCTTTTCAGGTATTCTGTAGCTCTAGATAACTTCTAGCTCAGCTGGAAAATAAGGTGACAGAGATAGCAAAGAAAAGGGGTAATTCCATAGGCAATGTCCTTGCCATGTAACAGTAATTATTCTTCATTGTTGCTGTTTTGCAACATCAGCATTTTCTTCTTTACTAACTCATTCTTTTCTTCTTCCTTTTCTTTCTCTATTCTTTCAAATCTTAAGATTTGTTTCTCCGCTCTGTACATTCCTCTGCCTACAGTTTCCCACCCACTATTCCTCCCTCAGAAGAAAAACTGATGCTAAACTAATTAGCAGTGCTGTGCAATGCATGCAGAAGTAAAAGGGTGTTGGAATGCATTTTTCAGGTGTTATTTAGTCAGAGGCACAAAGATGCCCAAATGGCTTCCTCTGGGAGTTAGGTGCTTTACATCTAACAGATCTGTTGCCAGGGCCTCTTTCACATTGTTCCACTAGTGCTCTCTTTGCTTCTTGCTGTAATATTTGTGATATGACAGGAAAAAATCTTAACAATACTTTTTACACCAAGTGGTCTGTGAATCTGTATTTTTTTCCTGAATTGAGGTGAGACTCTAGAGCTGGCAAACTGGTGAGAGAAATATCATTAGAGGAAAATATTATTTCTTGGCCGCTGATGAAAAAAGAATGTACTTAACCAACTGCAGAGCTGACTCCTTCATGGTAAAATATAATTTGGCCATCCTGATAATAGTAGCTACCCCTTCAACAAGTTCTTAATTTGTACAGTAGGGGAGCAACTCAGGTTCTGTGTTAGATGCTGTGAAGTACCTTATCTTGCTTCCTACTATTGCTTCAGAAATCTCACTAGGTCTTAGATCCCATCTGCTAGTCCTGGCTAGAAATCTCAAACACACCAGTGTATCCAAAGTGGTACTGGGTACCCATGTTTGAGGCACTCCTCACATTCTGTCATACAACAGCGTCACTGCCTGTTTCTGGACCTTTATTTCTTTTTCATGTTAAAGCCTCCATAAGTCCAAAACATATTATCAGCTATGGAACTGAAAATATCAGTTTTTCAAGCTTTTCTTGCCTTACCTGTAGTGGTTGGATGCATTATATAGCAAGCTCCAATAATGTTGCTTTCACGCAGGACATATCTACTAACTGAAGTCTCTGTTTTATCCACTTCACAGCCTACTGGTAGATTGAATCCATCTGGAAGACTTCTTCACCCAGCTGACAGCCTTTTGCTAGACGAGATGTGTATCAGCACTTTGCACCCTTCATGCTGTGAGCACCCACTGCCTGGCTCAGGGAGAGCCCCATTTCTGGGCACAGGGGCAGTTCAGAGCTGCTGCCCAGTGCCATGGGAGATTCAGCAGACAAACAGAACCAAAATTCAGTAGGTGTTAACGAGCGTGTTGAAATAACAGTAAATGATGATGTAACTCAGGGAGACTTACCTCTGGTACTCAGCAAAGTGGAAAGATGCATTTCAAAGTGGCTTAGTTTACCTTCTAAACTTGTAATCAGAATATTTAATAGCTGGATGCTGTTAAATAAGGGTTGAAATTAAGAGCCTAACTCGTTTCAGGTTTCATTACCTATGTCTCATTACTGCAGGAGGAAAACCAGGTGCAGCTGAAGACAGTGGGGGCAACTGGTGTTGATTCCAAGTAGGAGGGGATTCGTCAGCTTTGTTTTTTCTCCTGCTGATGGTTGCACCTCCGTTCAATTAAACAAACAACACTGTGAGGATAAAAATAGTGACTATTTTAGAAGGGCGTTCTCTGCCTTCAGGATCCTCAGATAGATTTTCATACTCAAGGTGCTTCTGTTGGGAATGAGACCTACTTGTCAACACTCCCTCACTGGTGATTTCACTCCTGGTGGCTCCATTGTCAAAAAAAAGGCTTCTTCATAGACACTTTGGTTCTGCTTTCTAAATTTGTTTTAATCTCCTTAGTTTGAATCAGTGCTTTTTAGTCAGTCAGAGAGTCTTTAATCAGATTTTCCAAACTGTTACTCTAGAGCCATCTCTGGGTGGCTTTTTAGTAGCAGCATGACTTTTATTACATCTTAAATATGAAATTCAGGACATCTGTACTTGGATTACTCATTTTGCTCCCACTTTGAAAAAACACCCTAACAAATGAACCCCCACCCCAAAGACCCATTTTGTGCCCTCTCTACAAGGAAACCGCAGCAGCAGCAGCAATATGCCCAAATGACTATGTATGGATCCAAAAACTGATTACAAATTAAGTCCTATTATTTGGCACTGGCAGATTCATCCTGTCTTTCAAATCTCGCCAAGCCTGGAGGCTGGCAGTGGTGTGTGAAGGAATAAATACCCTATACTTAGCACTGGTAGTCACCCTATGACCATGCTTGGTAGATGACTCACCTGGGGCAAACAGTGGAAGTAGTTGGTCTGATTCTGCTCTTCCTTGGCTGTCTGTGAGTTAAGAGCAAGTCCACTGTAGTTTGGTAGTGGATACTCAGTGGCTTGAGGAAAAACCTCTCTAAAATAGAGGTACTGGAGTCTTCAGGCTGAAACCAAGTGTCAATTTTCCTACCACATGTTGGGGATGTAGTCCTTGTTTAATGCATCAGAAGAGAAAAACCTTCCTTCCTCCTAGAGACAATTGTGGCTTCTCCTGTCTTGCTGCAGCATAACTAAACTGTTGCTTTTGTGACAGCAAAAAAGAAGAATAGAGTAGGCTCTCTGCAGGCTAGTGATCCAAGAAAAATCAATACCTGAGTAAAAGAAAAGTTAAAATGGTAACTTTACACAGAAGGCTTAAAAGAATTTAGTTTATTGTTGTCTTGAGGAAGGTTGGTCCTTCTTTCATTGTTCAAGAGTGAATGGACAGGAAAGGCAGGGAAGCCCAGCTCCCCTTCACTGGGGTGGGAACGGAGAACTCCAGGGTCAGGGCGTCCTGCATGGTTTTGTAGAAAACCCCTGGTGGGATGAGAAAGACAAAGAAAATGACCTCTCTCTGTCACAGAGATGAGGTATGACTGGGTCCAGGACCTGCTCCGCAGCACGGCACCCCAGTGACTCTCAGAGCAGGCAGAAAGGCGTGAGGAGGCCACTCTAATGACCCCACTGGCTGTGAAAAATAAAAGCAGGCAGGCCTTGTGCAGCTCACGGACTAGTCATGTTGAGCAGGTATAAATTTCTGTATTAGCTTCCCTGTGTGACGTTTTTTTCTTTTCTTTATATTAGTTCTTGCGCTCTCTGTTGGTAGCTTAATCGCACCTTATGCATTGTTGTTTTGTTCATTATTTTGCAATATGCCGGTTTAAACCACAATCCAGGCAAGAATTATGAGGCACTCCCAATAGAGAGTATAGATATGGGGCTGGGAGTGGGGCAGTCACTTAACTAGCAAATGTTTATACCAGTTAAGAGAATCTTGCAGTGTCAACTGTTCAGCTCATGCCAATGATCTAAAAGAAGCAGATGCACAAGACAGCACTATTTATTTTAATCCCATATATAGAGTCAACTTTTTCATTCTTTTTACAGAGCAGCTGGTTCTTCATACAAGCAATTCCACTCCCATATAATTTTTTTTTATATGGGACACAAATATATGCCTAATTTATACCATGTTGACATCTATAGCTTCAGTGGTGATCGTGTCTGTGTAAGAGTGGTGTTAAAATTGATTGAAGAAGTCACAATTTGTCTTACACATTAATTTTCCACAGAACCCCAACGGTTGTGACAACACTGCTCTTGCAAAAGCAAAGAACTTTGCTTTTGTTGGTTTTGTTACTCCCCTTTGCAATTCACCCTTTCTGTTGACAGCCTAGTTTGTTCAAAATGCTGCTGCTTCCCTCCCTGTCATTTGGAGAATGGTTCATTCTCCGCTCTTTGAATGTTTCCATACTAGAGTTAAATTTCTTGCACTGGTGCTGCTGTACCAGCCCAATTCCAGCCTGTTTCCTTCCCACTCTTCTACTCATTTTCCCTCTCCAAGCAGTCTCTCCTTAAACAATCTCCTTCTCTTTTTTCAAGTGCCTCCATAAGACAAATTTATCTGTGAAACTTTCTGAAATCCTGATCAAAGCACTTGACTTCTGTGGTATTGCTGACCTGCTTAAAGCAACGCAAGTGCTTTGTTTGGCGGCAGCAGCTCTTCGTCTATTCTATTTTCTGTTTCTGAAATGCATCTTAGAGCAGACTTGTAAGCACCTCTGGCTGCGCTTCACCTTCTTTTCTGTTTCTACAGTAAGCACACTTGACACTCACTAAACAGCAATCATCACCCTAAGAGCGTCACAACACAAGCTGTGGCTCCAGAAATCAATGGAATGTCATAAATGGAGAACGATTAGACTCAGATGGCATATAAAGGGGAAGAGCAGGTTTATTCTGAAGCAATATGAACTCAGGCTTTTGTATGTGTCTTCTGAACTGTGACAGAAACATTCAAATGTTCTGAAGGAGCAAAAAAAGCAAGGTTGCTATCAAGCAGAGTGTTTTTTAACATCTCCCATGGAGCTTTGACTCATATTTAACACACCAGAAACTACAAATCCCATAAAGCAACTGAGAAGAAACGCAGAGCACTTTGTGTCACTGGTGTCTTACGGTTGCTGTTATGTGGTTACTTGAGCAAGGTTTCATACTGAACACACACAGAACTCTGTTAAAAGAAGCGTTTTGCTTTAACCTACTGTACTAAAAGTTGATCATATGGAGTTGAGGTGTGATATCTCTGATAGCTTACTTTTCATAGCCCATTTCAATTTGCAGTTGTGGCATTTCCCAACCACCTTAAGGTAGGGGAAAGAAATAAAATTGAGCAGGAAACAACATTTTTAAATATCTTTGTCATTCACAATTTTCTTTTAAATTAGACACAAAATAGAAAAGTATTTTACTGCACCTGTTTTCAGCTACTTCCCTTAAAAAGGAAGCAACATGAATGCTGCTATTCCAGCCATATAAATCACGAGTTCTCTTTCTCTCTCAGCCCTCTACCAGGTGCAGTACAAAGACCAGTTAGCCAGGATCTTGTCCTACATTGAATAAAACTTCTAAGGACTATATGGGAAGGAAGATGATGGAAATGGGTAAATTGAGGCTTAAGGCTAACTGGTTGCAAAACTTGCGGTTTTCAAGTGGGCACATAGGCACTACTCCCAACCTATCTGCTTTGTTGGGACATTAAACAGCCTTAAAAACCTGCCCATAGGAATCTGACTTTACTGTTGAACTACACTGTTAGGTACAGATACACGAGCTATAAGCAAACTAGCTTTGGGACCAGATGCAGCCTAGCTGTGTTGTGCTCAGTTCCAGCTAATTCCTCTTGATGCTCAGAAAAAGCAGAAGCAAAGAGCAGTTGCTCATGTGGAAATCCAGACAATGCTCACCAAGACACATGAATGGCCTTTCATAGGGAAAACACTAGACTTGAAGGTGACATTTCAGCAAGAGTGTACTAGCAGAGATTTGCCTTCCGCAGGTACTGGTCATGGTGAAAGAAAAATCTCAGCCTGCTGGGGCCAATATCATAGACTGGGCAGAAAAAAAAGCACTGGTCACAATCTGCCTTTATCTTCCTACCCAAGAGTTTCCCCAATGCTCTATACACAACAACCGGAGCCAGACAAAGCTTTGTTCAAGGTATAATTAATGTGCCACCTTGTGCAACCTTCCTTAAATAATGTCAGGCAGATGACACAGCCACTCACAGGTAACTGGAGCAACAACACAGTTGCCAGTACAGCTACCAGCAAAGCCAGGCAGGGATCCAGCCTCTGAACCAGGTGATGCTCTCACTAGAAACCAAACCTTGTGTAATAGCAGAATTCAGATGGCTCCAGCGACTAATGAATCTACTCCTCATGGTGCTGGATGAAAGGACAACAGAGGAGTTACAGAGGACCAAATATACTAACAAGAATTTGGCTTGCTTATGAAACATAAGCAGCAACAGACTGAGAATTTTAATATTGGGCCAGTAGGTAAAAATAATTGCTGGGTAAGTAGGATTTATGAGGTATACAGGTCTACTGATGTTTCCTTTACATGCTGTAAATCCCAGCAAACACATCTCACCCATTATTTCTGCTGCCAAGAGCAAACGCTGAGTTAAAGAATATGATATATAAAATACATTCCCAGGTAATCTCCGATGAATTCAGGCTGCATTGCATTATCTGTAGTGATGGGCAATAAACACTTACTGCTGTCTGCTTCTTTTACTCCTCTAGGATGAAATAATTGAGTTTTCTTCTGAAATGCTGCAGCTGTTTGGGTTGATCTTGCTGATCATACACTAAGCACAACACATGGAATGGAATGGCATACTTTTAATTTCTTTCAGTTTCCTTTAGACAACAGAAAGCAATAAAATAAGAAAGAATGAACCAGAAAGGGGCAACACAGCATGTATGTGCCAGTCAGCACAGGCAGCAAACCTCTGCTCTTAAAAGATAAATGGTCACTGCATTCACAGAAGTGTAGGAATTTGCCTACCCACTTCATCCTCTTCTTGTAGGCACTGCCTGACCCTGAAATGCACAATAATTTTAATTAAAAAATAACCCCCCCCGTGTTTCTTCAGAATGCAGAGTTTTAAGCCATACAAGACTGCAGAATTACAGCCACCCAAGACCCTGTTTTCTTCTGTCCTCACATGTACATACGTACACAAACCACACAACACTCCTAATCTTCTAAGAAAATCAAGCTTTCTCATTCAGATGTCTCAGAGCTTCAAAATCCACAATTTGCTCTGCATATTTCTAGGTAGAGACCTAATTTCATAGGAATGAATGCTGAAAAATATGCTGAAGAGTATGTTTCTCTCTACTTTGACGTCTTCTTAACCACTGTCACCTCTTAGTCAATGATGTTGTCAGAGCATAGTCATCAGAGCTGGTCTCTGGCTATGTGACAGATAACAGCAGTATCTATCCTCTTGAGAGGTTTAACACAGCGGAAACTGAAAAGTCTTATGTGGACAAGGTTGACAAAAATGCTGTTTTCTACCTGAATTACCTGCCACTCGGTGAATATCCAGCGTGTCCTGTCAGTGTGCCACTATTATACCATGCAGAGGAATGTTCTGAATGAAGGTGGTTGTCCTGGGACGTCAGCTTCCCTCAAAACAGGGCTGGAAAGTGGGGTACCATTTCTCTTGCACTCTACTTCCACCCATAAGGGAAAAGGACAATAAGGCCCAGTGAAAGAGTAGTACTTGTAGCAAAGGGATCTTGAAATAAGATTTGGTGACGACGAAACTACAGACTCTTGCTTTAGGTAACAGCTGACTGTGTAAGCACCTCAACAAAAAACTAAGCTGGAAGATCATTGGTACATTTAAGGTACGTCAAGCACTGGAGATGGAAAAAAACCTGAAACCCTCTTTACACTGGAAAGTAAGAATAATCTTTACAGTGGAAATCTAAATTGTCCTAATTTCATAACATCTCAGTGGAAAACTTAATCAAGAGACCAGGGAGTGAAGACGGTTTTTGAAGCCATTAGACCCACTTACAAAGTATAATTACGATCAAAGCTTTAGTTAATAAGTCTACATCAACACTAGTATGTCCACTGAACACCACGTGAAGACCATTGCAGACTTTAATCTACATCAAAGCCCACCACAAATATATGAACTTGGTGACCACTGGCAGAATGAACTGGAGGAAAACCTGACATCAGTAGTGGCAGACACAGTTTGATGAAACGGCAGACAGTATCAGTGCACTCAAAAGACAGAAAATCTCTTCTGGAGCTAGCCAAAGGCTTCAAACATTCCTCTGAGGGAGAGCTTAATTTTCTTGCTCTCCTTTGCTTAATTTCACAAGGATCGCCTAGAGTTTGTTAGTGCTGACCTTGACAACTGTTTGATTTTAGCTTCTTTGAGCTGCTCCTGGTAGAAGTTTAAATCTCATTTGCTGTCAGACCCCTCTGACCTTGAGTCAATTCATGTCAAAATGCTAATAAACAAATACATTTCATCTAGATTTGTATTTGTGACATGCAAAAATAAATGGGTACAATATTATGCACACAACAGTAATGATGTTTTATGGAACCCTATCCTTATTTTTACAATTATGATTATCTTAGAAGAGTGAGTCTAGAACATGAGTTAAGTCTCTACTCTTGAAATCCCAGTTGTCAGTATAATAAACTGTCAAGCCGATGCTGCATGTCTCCAGGGAATAAAGGTTAACCTTCCCTATAGACCTTAATGTTTGACTCGTAGCCCAGTTGCTACTACAAAGAAGAACAAGTAAAGGTGTTGAAATTTTTTTAATCTTTAACAAGATATGACCAAAATCCCAAATTCAAACACCTCATATTCTTTGATTTGTTAGAAATTTGTACCTCTTGGGGATAGGCAATGTACAGAAGAAAGTTCTGCAAATATTTTGCAAAAGCCTGAAGAAAAATCCTGAATGCAAACAAAAGCCTTGGACCTCCCCTGACTCCTGCGATGTGATTCTCTCCTGCCTTTGACATATTGTTGCTATCATTAAGTCTACACACTTATGACTTCTGTACAAACAAGATTTCAGCCTGAAGGAATAGCAGAATTCAGACATATGACTGGTATTAAAAATTGTAACGGTAATATTACTTCAGAAGCTTGAAAAAAAATGCCATCTCAAAACGTACATTTGAAATAACCAAAAAAAACCTTTCTTCATAGGATTTTTTTTAAATCATAGGTTTTAACAACTCACAATAGAAACTAGGTGTTGAAATGTCATTTTGATATCTCTTGTGTCAGAAAACTTTGAAAACTCATATCTTCACATTTTCTTTAAAAGTTTATTTAATAGGATTTTAATTTTAAAAACTGTACTAAATTTTAAATTGCTACATGTCATATTAATAGCATACAAAGAATAGTGAAGTATAGTGTCAAGTCAGGTATTTAGGTGTGTATATATTTCTACCACCCTATAGAATATGATAGCTACTGAAGTATTAAATTTCTTTTTTTTATTAATTAATGTTAGTTTTTACTTAGCATGATGTAGGGATCTTTTCTAGATCAAACCATCTTCTGTTTGTAACACAGCGAAACATGTTTCACGGATGTTCATACTATCTGTTTGCAAGTTAGAGATCAATGATAGAAACTCAATATTCCTTAAAAAGTGAATGGAGGAGGGAGGTAACGGCAGTGGACATTCAAAGCAGCAGTCTACCTCATAGTGGTTTTTTTTTCCTAGCTGTGTCCCACATAAAGACATGCAGATGTAAAGTACAACTTTATGTCTATGTCACAGTATCCATTTTGCCACTGCTTCTGTAATCCACTTCATATAGAATTAAAAGCAATTTTAGTCTGGAATCTACAATCTATACTTCATATGGTCCTGGTACTAAATAATTTCATTTTTATGTTTTCCTGTATTAAAAGGAACAGGTAAAGGAAAATCGCTACACATATTAGCCAGGATTGCTGATCATAGTTTTCCAGTATTTCACTGTCCCACATCACAGCTAACTCTTCTTGGAAATTAGATGATTTTGCACTCCCAGCTAAATTGTATGTGTAATTTATAATAGATATAAAAAGACACATACAGTCACGTATGGAGAGAGACAGAGAGAGAATGACTGTTTTCTCAAGACTCAGAAGTGATTCTTCTCTCTCTCTGCGATACCAAAAAAACTTTCTTTCTGTGACTTCAACTATGACCTTTGAAAGACAAAAAAGGAAATGTATAATTATTGCCACTTACTTCTGTGATGTTCCCCTATTATGCTATTACTAAAGGCAACCTACAATGTTCTTTGCAACGGTACTGTGAAGTTTCACCTTTCAACATGGTTGTGGCTGGAAGACAGGGATTGAAAAGCAGTTTAAGAGCTGCTTCCTATTTCTTTTTAATAATTGATGTCTTCATAGCAGAATGATTCTATTAAAAAGAAGTGTCTAGTTTGACTTACCTAGAAAGCTACACGCAAAGCCACATGCAAAAGATGCACATCTGAATTAGTCTCATTCTCAGAAAAGGTCTTGCCAGTTCCGAACCTATTGACGTAGTATTCTGTCTGGTCATTTAGATGAAATAGCCTGTCCACAACAGCGTTTAGCTTCAAATGAAACACCTTTATGAACTTAGCTTTTGTTTCCTCTTGGCCAAATTTTTCTCAGGTGTCCTTCATGCTATCAATCTTAGATAGCTATGCTTAAGAGATACCCTGCCTCCCCACTGTAAAAAATAAACTAAGAAAATCTGATTAAAGAAGTGTTTCTTCGGTTCCCGTATCCCACTGACACTCTCTTCTAGTGCTTTTATAATTTTCCACAAGATGCTCTAGGTCAGTGGTTGGGGTTCTAGGTCAATGGTTGGGGCTTTCATAGTGGGAAGCAACTTTGCTGCCACTGCTGAAGTTAATAGCACAGAGCTTGCAATACCTTTGCCAATTACTGTACTGGCCAGGGTTATAATGGCAAATTCTCCTCGGGTAATGGTTGCACGGTGTTATCACCACGGAAGCACATTTGAAAAAAAACTCTCTTAACATGATGCACACTTATTTTTTTATATCTTCCCCCCCTCAGCAGGGAGGGAAGATATAAAAAGATGTGCCTGACTCATGTTGAACCTGGTTTATATAGTACTGTGGCACAATTTTTATCTGTGTTACAGCACTGAGATGTTGCAGGCGCCAAGAAAAAACAGATGCCATTCAGGTGGTTGGGTACAGATTGGTGAAAACTGCTGGTTCACGCTCCCTTGTTCTATACACTTAGACAAAATACATAAAGTGTTCTTGGAGCAGAGATGGAAACCTCTAATGCCCATGGTCTTGGCAATACACCTTGTCGCTGGATCAGACTTGGGCCCCTGCATGGGTCAGACTTGCCCCCGTGCATCCTGAAGTCTTTTCTGAACTAGAAAACAGCTTCAAGAGAAAGGTCTCCAGATGGTAGTTCGAGGTTTCCTAGGTGGAGGGATAAGAACCTGAATCCTTTTGGCTGCATGCAAGAAATTGAACTGCTGAGGTTCTCCCATGTGTCCTCCTCCAAGATGTACTTGAAAAGAGACAGGCAGACTTGTGTTTTTGGAAGAAAAGCCAAAGGCACATACCTTCAGACAAAGCTTCTAGGCTGAGAATCTCCAAAGGGTGCAGGTCTTCTACTCATCAGATAATGCCGGGTAAAACATTTAAATCCTCGGGAGGGAAGAAGAGTCCAGCTGCACAGATTGTTCACCTTGCTGTCCTCACGAGTGAATAGTTTTCAGCTAATTCCTTTCTCGGTGTGTCTCACTCGAAGATTGTCGAAATGCCTGATAGATAGGAGGATGGATGGAAAGCATCTGTGTATTTCTCCTGCATCATCATAGGTATTTCTTCACCTTCTTGGAAGATGGCAGTTATGAAATAAATACAAGTGCTTCCCCGGAGAACCTGTGATGATGATGCAGGAGAACCATGTAACAATGCATAGAGGAATTCAGAGATGGTAAGAAATGTGGATTTAACAGAGGCCAAAGAAGTGTGTTGGCTTGAATAAGTCCATGTAGAGTTGTCAGATCCAGTAGAAAAGTTTGAAATTAATTTAGGCAGTGAAAGAAGAGATTATGGAGGGAGAATTAACCTTTATCATTGCAATAGTAAGCAACTATTGTATAACTCCCTAGCTCAGCTCCCCATTTATCCCAGCTGCTCCATATGAATTGCTTTCAGATTGCTCTTTGTTCAAATAATGCTTTCTAATATAGGGCTCACATTCCTTAGGAATTATGATTCTTACAGGACATTTGGAAAACTTCACTTTCAGTATAAGCCTGGGTGGAAGGAAAAACATTTTAATGTACTTTGTCTGATAGGCTGCTTTGTCCTAGCATAAAGACCTTCTGCTGAGGTTCAGTTGCATACTGCTGCCTAGTTTATAGTGGCATGAAAAGGATACTCAGAACACAGGCAAAATAAAACTTCAATTCCTGATGTTTTTTTGAGATATATGCAAATTTCAAGCAAATACTGTTCTCCCTCTCTCAGCTCCTGTAAGAATTCATGCAGAGCAGATTTCTTACATCTCTCCTGGGCTGGCTGAACTCCTTTTTTGTTTCTTCCATGCTTTATGAAACTTTCCGACACTTCAAGGTTACTTTCTTTTTTAGTTTTTCTTCAGCTGTGGAGGATGTTTTTGTAAAGCCATGGGAACAGAAGTAAAATGAATAAATGATAAAATTTTCTGCCTTTTGACACTTTTAAGAAATACTAATTCTTTCAGTTTAAGGTAACTGAAGGAATCAGCAATATATAAATGAGTGAATGCTTATCCTCTTAGAAAGGATGATTATCATTACCTTCAGCAGCAGACACCTGTTCTACTATTCTCCCTTAAAAGGATGAAGCACAAAGGTTTCGACAGCAAATGAAGCAGGCTTTTATTGCAGTTGATGAAAATTTAAACGAATTCTTTTGCAAATTTCCAATTACCTAAATCATTTTGCATTGATCTTTGTGCCTATAACTGTAAAACTGTATCTGCCTTTAAACACAGATGTGACAAATATATGCACTGGCAGGGAGATAGAAAGATAAAATCAGGCAGGTAATATGTTTCTCTATGTTTTCCTACACCCATGACAATTATTTTAGGTGGCTGGGGTACAACGTGATGAGACTCCTAATATCGACACCAGGGAAAAAGCAGACATTTGAAGTTTGCCTCGCCACAGGAAAGAATCTTGTCATTTCGGCTTCAGGCACAAAACAACTGGCCACCTAAATGTCTTCCTCTGGTACAAGCTTGCATTCAGAGACATTGAAGTAAGATTCCAGTGGAAACTGAACTGGTTCTGCATCACTTGATTTCTCAGCACCACGTGGCTGCTTTTATTTTCTGGTGCAAAGAACTACTAAGCCACGCAGATACGGTGTCCTGAACATCCTTGAGGCACAGTGATTGATTCTCTTCCCCTACTTTTCCTGTACTCGCAAGCACGGTTCCAGAGAAGACGCAATATTGTAGTGTTTGTGACTACAGAGGTGTCATGAGGTAGGTATCGCCACGAGACGATATGACGTAGCCTGAGGTGTACCTCAGCCCTCTGGAAATTACACCACGAGCCAAATTGTGCCTTGAAGTGCCCCAGGTTTCAGGGAACTCAAAGTGGTTGAAGCCATGTTATTTGTATTTGATCCCACTGCAAAGCAAAGCACTGATCTAATCTGACAATCCAAAACGCTCTAGTGGAGATAGACCTACTGCAGAAGAGGAAGATAACTCCCAAGACATGCATCACCGTGGCATTCTGAACCCATTTCCATCTTCCTTTACCATCAGCTTTGCCACAGCTGTGAGAATTTGACTTACGAGAAGGCAGTCAATATCTAAAGTAAATAGCAAAATCAGCAGATAGAGGTGGAGGCCAGAATTTACTCTGCTGGCAAAAGGCAACTATCCCATTGCTATATCTTCTATATTTCACCTATATTTATATCCTTTTAATATACACAGGGAGACAGAACTGGCTTTTGAATGTGAAAAGAAGCATTTCAAGCTGAGACCTTGAGCCGAACTTAGGAAGCACAAATTGTTTCAGTTCATAGAAAAGGTCTGTCATCATGGATGCTCCTTTTGTACGCCATCACTGGCTTTGCTTTGGGAAACAAGTCTTACGCTTTCTAGTAAGTTCTCAGGAGGCTGCTGTTCAATAACCATTCCTTCAGAGAGATAAGTGCAGTGACACCATATCCCTAAAAGAAAGCGCTCTCAGAAATTAGTGAGAACTCACAAGACTCACTATGAACAGCACTAACGAACAAGAAACATGACAAACCTAAAAAGTAACAATTTAAAGGTCAGCAAAAGTTTCCATGATTCACAAATTTCCATGGGAGTCTGGGCGTGCAGAAGACTGAAATCTAGAGTGAAGAAAGGATGAAAACCTGAAGGTGCAAAGCCTAAATACAGAAAGAAATCATGAGCTAGCCGAACTGCTGTAGGCAGTCACCAGTTTGCCCAAATCTAGCTAGCTGTAAGCCTCTCACCCACAGCATGCAGATTAAAAGCAGTTGGATGTCTCTCTAGAAAAAACTACACAGATTCTGAACAAGGACAGGGAACTGCAGCACCAGAAAAACCTTTTCCTATTAGCCCTGTGGGAAAGGGATCCTTCAGCTGACCTACATTTCCTCAGAAAACACTGCGAGGAGAAGCTTTTAAAAACCCAAATATTTTTTTTTTTTCTTCTTCTCCCTCCCTCACCTGCCCCCTCCCTGCTCCCAAAGCTGACCGGATGGTATCCTACTAAAGAAAATCCTCCAACAGCCATTTCTGCCTGCCCTAACAGACTGTGAAAGATTTAGTCCAAACTTCTGTTCTGATCACGTCATGTCAGTTCTCTCCCGGCGCGAGGGGGCACAGACCAAGTAAGACAGATGCTTCAATCTTCCAAATAGTTGTCACTTCCCATGACTGTCACTTTGCAGAATTGTGACTTTCTAATATAGCAAACCCTGTAGGGAGAGGAAAAAATAACTCACTCCTCTCGTTCCTGACCACTTCATTTCCCCGTGAATGAGCCTATCAAGCAAACGACAATCGAACGAGGGGCACTGACTCTGCTGCCGCAGGAGGGCAGAGTCACCCCAGCCCACCTGCAGGAAGGTGGGGCGAGGCCGGGGGGACGGGCGAGACGCTGTAAGCACAGTCCCTGCTTTCGTCTCCACCTGCGTACGCGGGCGGGTATTTCTCTGCGGCGTCTTTGCCTTGTTTGACACAACGCACGCTTCTACGCCTGCAAGCGGAGATGGAGGTTGCGCAGGCTTTTGGTGCACGCGCACGCCATGAGACGTTTCCTTGGCAACGGAAATGCCATAAAAGCATCCGAAGAATTCCTTAGGGCTGTGCAACAAATAGAAACATTAACATGCTGAGACCTAAATATAGCTGCATTTTAGTGCTGTTCATCCAAGTCTTTACTTAGCTTCAGCTTGTATCCGAAACAAATGCAGTCAACAAGGCACACAAGGATGTTTTCAATATTTTACAGTGTTTTGCTTTTAAATAGTGCAGGAACAGAGGTGGGGAGGGGCTTGGGAGGGGGTTACACATGGTACCAGCCTGCAATTTACTGCAGAACTACAGCCTTGCCTGACTTTGCTTTGAAGGTGCCCTTGATCACCCAGGGAAGGCTCCTCGAGCCCGTCTGGGTAACAGCCGAGTTCTGCTCCAGAGCAGCGAGAAACCAGCTTGGACACCGCTAGTACTGAGGGGCCCAAAGAGTGTGCGAAGGGGCTTTGGCTGGTGGTAGTCCATGGGCTTTTTCGCTGCTGGGGCGGGGGGTTATAGCTGAGACTTCTTTCCCTTAGCCTTGGAGGCCAAGTATTTAGCTAGCCATTTTTGTCTGGGAATGCTGCAAATATAGCATCTGGACTACAAAATAAATAAGAAATGTGTGGACTGCGATACAAAAAGGCAGACAAATAGCATTCAGTGAGTCACAAAATGGCCAAAAGATGAACACAGGCTCCCTGGAAATGAGGCCTTTGGATGCCTAAAACTAAATCTGGGCTCACTCAGAAGTTGCTTGAGCTAAAGAAAAAATGGCCAGAGATTTGTTCATAATTGAGATTGCTAATAAATCTAAAATCACATCATTGCTGATCCTCATGAGCTTCCCTTGGTCTGTTTTGTATGCTCTTTGTGGCGGGTAGGATCCCGGCCCATCACTTTTATAGCCAATTGTCCTTCACAAGCCAAGTCACAGGGCTGGAAAAGCAAAGGTTGGATTTTGTCTCCGGTGCCGCTCCCTGGCCCATCTATGACTCTCCCCTCTGCCAGCCAGCCTTCCCACCTGCAAAAGTGCAGCAGTGAAACTTGTCCTGGAGAAGTATGTGAAAGGTTGCACACTGGAAGTGTTTTATGTAAGCTAAGTGTTGTTTAAAAATCAGGAAGCTGATGCTGGATGACCTGTGTGCCGTTCTTCACGGAGGCTCTGCCACGCTCATTGATTTCGTTGTGTAATTCAAGGGAAGGAGGATGAAGGCAGTGGAATCAGGAGAAAGATTTGTTTAGTAAAATAGTCCCACAACCATCCTGTGTAATGATTAGTGGATTATATTCGGCAGGGAGGCAAAGAAGTGACTTGATGGCAAATTTATAGTGAAAAGCTTTGATGGATAAATGTCTTAATAGAGGTACAGTGTCTGCACATGGGAATTTTATAGAACAACCCTCAGAGAAACTGAAACAAACTTTCTACCTTTATCATAATAAAAATGTGACAAAGTTTTGCTCTACAGAAAAACCACTCCACATTTCTTACGAGGAAGCTGATAAATGTTATGGGTGTTTTAAAAGCTCAGAGGGATCTGTGCTAATGGTACCTCTCAAAGAAAGATCTCCAGACAAGTGTGGCAGGAGTAGCTTTCACTGAAAGCAAACATACACGGAATTCTGGAGTTGGGGGAAGGCTAAGCTGGAAGAGATCATCTAACCCTGGTGCTCTTCAGCCACCTTGGAGACTGTAAAGCTTCAGACACTTTCCCATAGAGGCATGGTCCTCTTCAGAAACATCTCAGGCATAGAGTGCTAAGTAGAATCCATATATACTTTTCCTGATCATCTTTTGTGAAACCTTTGAGAATACCCAAAGCCTTCCCAAATCCAGAAGAGAGCAGGAGATCCACAAAGCAGCTTGAAATCACCTCTGAAGCAAGATCCCAAGAGTATATTCCCCTTTACAGAAGTTCAGTGCAAATCACTAAGTAAAAGAGTTTCACAGAGTGCAAAGAAAAAAAGCCTGTAATCAACCAGCTCTGTTTTACCTGTTTTTCCTTTAATATTGAAGATCAAATATTCCTAGAGGCCTCTAAAGCAAACCTCCTTATCTAGAAAATACTTAAGCACCTGCTCAGCTGCCTTCTTGAGCAAAGAGGGGGTAAGCACACATAAAGGCCATCCTGAACTGAAGCCGTGAGGTCCCCTAACACCCAGGGACACCAGAGCACGTTTCTGGCAGGTACCCGGATGCAATGCAGTGCTCGCCCAGGCATGGTGCTCTGGGGAGATAAAGCTTGCCAGGGGCTATTAGTTTGGAATCTGCAATATTGAAGTGTCTGTTCACTGGACAAGGTTGAGCCAGAGTCTCATCCAGCTCCGGGCTCGCTGAACCACGGGCTGTGGCACTGCTGGGCTTTATCTTGCACGGAGCTGGTTAAAGTGTCTCCAAACCCAGAAGGTCGTGGTTCCGATAAGGGCTGATGTCCCATCACGTACAGGCTGTAGACAGGCCGAGTGAAAGGCTGGGAATTTGCCGATGCTGCAGTCTAGGGCTGGCAAATGTATCTGCTCATGCTTAATTTCACATGCTGTGACCTTGATTTATGGCACTTCAGCTGCAGGTGAGGCCCTAGATACACGAGCATCCTCCTGACTTCGGCGCTCCGCACGCACGGTTGGGTGATGTGCAGAGTGGGACTGGAGGCCTGAGCAGCAAAGAATGAGAGCAGAGACACAAAAGCAGTAAAAAAAAAATATGTGCCATAATAAAAGCAAAGAGAGAGTAACTCATGGGGTAAATGAAGTCTCATTCTAGAACTCGGTGCCTATGTGACACGCAGGCTGCACCAAGGCTCCCAAAATCTAGAGGTATGGAGAATGCCATCTCAGCTTTAGCCTTGATTCACTTAGGGCTGGAGGTACCTTCGCTGTAACTTACTATATTAGCAAGCAAACATTAAGTTAATATAAATGAAACAGTTTACGATAATTTGGCTTAATTATTCGGAGAGAAGTCTAACATGAGGGTAAATAGCTTTAAAACTGTTAAATAATTTGACTCCCCATATAATTGCTTGTGTAATTTGTGTTAATTGCATGTCAAGTAGAAGTTTTCAAATATTAATCAATGCTTATTTATATTATTAACATTATTACATTACATTTAAATAAACTTGCAATGGCACAGTTACCAAAGGACTATTTTCTATTCCAGGTTTTTTCCCCTCTTCATTTGCAAAATCTCTTTCAGTCCCACTAGCAAGTCACATACCCCTAATACAATACAGATGATTTTACTTAATACTTTCACTAAGATTTGTCATTGACTCTGAGTGAAAAAAGCTGGGCAAGACTCCATGTGAAACTGCTTTATACTATAAGGAAAGCAGCATGGATAAATCATGCCAAGCTTTCACATCCATCTACTTCCAGCTTTTCATAGCATGCCTCCCCCAACTACCCATTGCCTTGCTTAGCTTCGGCAGTGCAAGTCAGTAAGTCATAGACCCTTATCTGCTACTAGAGTGGGCAGTTACTCAATTTTTTTATTTGAAACCATATTATCGAAGAGGTTTCAAATAAAAAAATTGAGTAACTGCACAATAGCTTCCATATAAATAAGGATACACACAGCAGTCGTTTGCGCATGGATGAAAATTGAGTTATGATATTGTAAAATGCTGGAAGAAAACTCCCCCTTATTTCTATTATTTTAGAGACCACCCCCCCAGTTTTTGCAAATTATGTTGCTTGAATTCCTCTTGGAGCTCTGTGGCTTATCACAAAAGCTGAGAAAAATCAAAGGATAATTATCAGATTAAAATGGCAAAACCTATAGCTATGGGGTGGTTCTAAAGAGGCCTCTTTCAAATGCAGAGGTGTAAAACCTACTTATTTTTTGTCACTTTATGGGGGTAGAAGGGGCTCTCTCATTGGCTACATGATTCCAGTGTAATCTTTCAATCCCTTGCCGAATTAAGAAATCCTGTTTGCTATATTTGTCAAGGCTCTGTTGCTCTCAACAGCTGGAGAGCTTCTTTTCATATTTAATTTTTTATCTTTTCCAGTGCAGCAGGGAGGATTTTCTATTTAAGTATGTCATATAAACTTTTGGCAACAGATAAACCTCCCAAAAGTATTTAGAAATAAAACAGCATAGAATCATAGAGGGAGTAAAAGGAAATGGACTAATGGAATCAATTCTGAATATAACATAATTAGCACATCAGTGTTATTTTCTTCAAAAAGTAGGGTTATTTTGTAACAAATATAATGCCTACACTGCCAAGGTTGAAATTTGTACAAAAGGCATAAGGAATAAGAGTTCTTTGTCTTTCAAAGATGAATAGAGACAGTCCAATGTAGCCCTCATTATTAGAAAATAACTATGCAAAGACATTAAGAATATTAATAAATTGTAATTAGTTGCATCCAACAGTTTACATCCTTCTTCATGCAGAAAATTAAGAGCTTTATTTTTCATTGGACATTATGGTTTGAAATATTCTGGCATTCTTGATATCTTGGATCCTCATTTATTATGGAAATTAATCATTTCATTTTATTTAGTTTTGAGTAAATAATATTACGTTACATTATTTGGATGGTAAGTTATAGAATATTATGTTATAATTGTAGATGGGGTCAGCTTGCCCAGATTGTAGTTCAGTACAGAGCATACGATTACTTTCAATGCTATTGAGACGAAATTTTGTTGCCCATCAGACTCTGCTGCCAAAACCCCAGTGAGATTTCATTGATTTCTCTGTAGTTACTGCTGTTCTTCACTGGCATCAGACCAGGCTCAAACTACTTTACACAATCCTGCCCTCGTAACTGCGATCATGTCAATAGTTTGAAGGGTCCTCCATTTAATCCTCTCATCTGAGTTGTCAATACCCTGTGAAGGACTGGCGTAAAGAATGTTGCACTTGCCATCGCTGTGTGCCCAGTCCAAGAAAAAAAAACATTGGATTTGCACCATTTTTACTCGCATGTACACTTTAAATAGTCATTTATCCTGCAGGTCAACGAGTAAACACGTTGTGAAATGCCACTTCCTTTCGTTTAATTGCGTACTTTAAGTATGCATTAAATGTGTCTCTTCTTGTTCATAACAACCCATTTCAAATGAAGCATTTTAGTCACCGCCAAAACCTGCTAGATCTCTTACAAGCGAGAAAAAGAGCTGTTCTCTGGTTACATGCTGAAAACTCTCTCCTCAAATTCCCTCCAATCAACAAATAAATGAGCAAGGTACACATCTGGACAAAAGGAAATACAAAAGAAAGAAGAGTGTGTTGTGTGTGGATTAAACCTAAAGATCATAATCTAAATTCCCTGCTTCCGCTACAAGTTCTAAAATCAATTGCACATGAAATAGTGATAAATGAACTTCTATTGTACATGAGGAAGGACCAACAGACGCGTGACTCCTGTATGCGATAAGTCCATACACTGCAATAACAAAAGACCTATTGTGTCATGACCTAATGCCATTAAGTTGCTTGGTCAGTAGGGTAAAAAGGCTCTAAGTATGATTGATTATAAATGTTTCCTACGTTAATATATTGATAATATAGAGGGATCTCTTCTAGCAAAGAGATGATATTCACCTTCTTGTAGGTCAAGGAGAGAGTATTTCTTGCCACAGCAGAGGCACAAGTCAAAAATTGCTAACCGGTGCTTAGCGAAAGGCAATGCTCATAGGTCATGTCTTTTCAGAAGTAGGAGGTTTGGTCCAAAGTTTGCTGAAATTTTTAGGAATCCTAGACAGAAATATTTATGGTTGAGGCTGTAAACAAGGAAGATCGAAGGTCAAAAGGAACTTCTTTGAAAAAGTTTTGAGTGCTTGAAAGAGTGAGAGGACTGGCTAATCTACACTCTGTCTTCAAACTAATGGTCACTCCTGTGATAGCTACAGTGCAGATATAAAAGCCATTTAGAGAGAATTGAATGAAGATGAATCCTATAGCCAGAGTAGGGAATTACTTCTTGAAAATAATGAGAGTCATTTTGCAAAAGTACAAGCCTGTACCAGAGATTTATGGTGATATTTTTTCCCAAATTACAGTGAAGTGTTAGGACCAAAGAATACAGAAATGCATTTTAAAGATCTGAAAGCTTTAGCAGAATCAAGACTCATGTCCAGATGTCAAATGTTCTTTCTGCCCAATTTACAGCTTGACTTTAAATGCACAAAGGCAGTGTGTAGTTCCATTATAAAAAGTAATGAAACCAATACTTTTTCAGACATCAATACTGTTTAGGAAGAAATCTCCCTTGGCTAGCTGAGGAACAGAGATTAAATTAATTGGAAAAATAGCTAAGAAACAAAGAGGACAATTCTCCTATGCTAGGTTTACATAGGAGCATCACAGGAAAGATTGCCTTCCTTGCAAAGAATAAAATGCAAATAATATTCCCAGAGACACACAAAATAGCTGGCTTCTCTTAACTGTATTTTACCGACTGACACTTCTCCAATTATTTGCATTTCTGTAGTCGCTCCTTTATATTTCTAGGATCCATCAAGAACTGGAAGTAAAATATCCAAGAACAGAGGAGGAAAGAGGAGAAAGACAGAAAAAAAATCTCATGTTAGATCATCTTTAAAGGACATCAAAGCAAACCTGGAAAATCCAAGAGCTCCAGGTGATTCAGGTAACAGACAAATAAAACATGTTTGTTGCCAAACTGTTTTCAGAGAAGCCAGTGCCAGCATAAAAATTGTTCTGTTTTTATTAATTGATTGAATCCATGTTTCTGTTGTTGGAACTGAAATTCAAATTTAATCACTGTTTTGGAGCTAGGCAAATCTGAGATCAAGTCTTTTCTCCTGTCACTGACATAGGCCAGACTCATCTCTTTGTAATACCAGTGTAACTCCAGAAGGCTACTGAAGGAAATTTCACTCAGCTGCATCATAAACCTCCAGAAAAATACAAAGAGCAAGGAATCTTGAAATTACCAGTTTGGACTGCTGTCCACCCATCTAGAGAAAATTGTTTTTTAGTCCCTGCTCAACTAGATACTTCTGCCTTGAAAACCCTCTCTGAAGCTGCATACATTTTCCTGAGTGCACGGATAATTTAGGAATGCCATTTGGTTTCTAACTTCCCTACCATTCTCCCACAAAAGGCAGGCAGTAGCTGTAAGCACTTGGAAATTTCCTCAAGTCATCAGCTGAGCCACTCCTTGGAAAGCGCACACCGATGTTAGTGTATGCTGATCCACGCCAAAGAAGCTCTCTTGCTCCAGGATGACAATTTGCCAAGGATATTAATATTTGGCTTGAGAAAGCTTTCTTGCCTCAATATGGAAGGCAATGTACGTGCAACCAATTTAGCATTGCTACAAACCTGGTGTAACTGTATGATGCAAATGGAAAGGGACTGGAACACAAGGCAAATCCCCTACACCCTATAGATTTACATAAACTTCAATAGAAATTGCAGTACAAGGCTGTCACTCTCCCTCACTAAACAAGCTCTTCCATCAGCTGCATGGTGAGGCTGAGGTCTTTTACGTGGCCATCTTATTTTGTGTTTAAACAGGGCTGAATCCCTGCCATGCAACGTGCCTTCTAATAGCTGCTACGCATGGATATTTTGTAAACTGTGTCTTTACTCATTGCAGACAGAATACAGTAGGACATGCTTGCCGATCAGAAAAGCTCAAAACACATAAAGGAACCAGTTACAGAAAATGCAAATGCCACAGAAACAAAAATACCTCCCAAATGACTCTTCATGAACAAAAAGTGATGCTGAGAGGTCCGAGGAGATCTAAGAAAGTCATCAAGGGGAGAGCTTTGCCATATCCGTGCATAGCATAAGCAAATTTATACTGACACCATGTTGCTGGGCTCTTGAGACAGCTGGTTTGGCATCAGGCTTGCTGTGGATGTCCCAGACTCACAACGGTCCAAGCAAAGCTTGCTCTGAGGATGAGATCCTTTCTGGTGCCAGCCTGCACTCAGCTGTGCAAAGGGACATGAGCAGGGAGGGCCAGCGGTGGCTGTGACACAGCCCAGAGGATTTCTGTCCTCCTGGAACCTGCCAAGAACTGGGGGCCACTTACTGGTACTGGGAATTTCATAGCAGGTCAAAAGGTTCCCCTTACTGCTGCATTTTCAACAGATTTTGGCAAGTTGACCTCTTAAATTATGTTGAAAACCTGAGTGCCAGCAAGTGTTGCCAGGACCTTGTTCCCTGTAAATCCAGCCTGCCCCACAAGCCAGCCCAGTCTGGGTAAAACAAGGTCTGAGACAGATTGCTACTAATGACAGACAAAATTATTATAACTCCATTTTGAGGCCTAACAGCACCATAGAGCACCTCATTTTTTGATTTTAGTTCCATTCAAAAGGAAGATGTTTAAAAAAGTTTTAAGCCACTTTTTCCATTTCTTACCAACACTAGGTCGTTTTCTGCAGTGTGTTCTCAGGGGCACCAGTTCAGAAGACTGGTTTCTGCTTTTAAGCCAGTCTCATCACTTCTCATATGAATTTATCTCAGTCTAATAAAACTCAGTATTAGAAACTCAGCAGGTCTTGGGGGAAGATAAGCAGAGTTATCTTTCAGCCTGACAAAACTGAGTCTGTGGTGTGAAAATGCCAGTTTGGATACTCAGCTGTGCTACCTATGCACCAAGAGGTACGTGAACCAGCTGCACTCAGGACTTAAAATCCCTTATAAACATAAGGTCTCCTGGCTGTGCTTCCCCAGAAATAGCTGTAGTGTAGGTTAAGATTGGATGGCAGTTTTGTGCATTGCTCCCGAGTCCAATAGTATTTAAAGGCTCTAAAAATCAGTCTATTATAGACCACATACAGTCTGCTCCTTTCCATGGTTACAAAACCCGATGACACTGTATTTTCCTCCATAAAAGTTTGAAAATCCTGCCTGTTTGCCTCTAAGGCTCAAAGTCCAGGCGTTCAAGTCTCCACATTCCTAGCTGCAACCAGCACCTTCACAC
Organism: Phaethon lepturus; assembly: GCF_000687285.1. Taxonomy (NCBI): domain Eukaryota; kingdom Metazoa; phylum Chordata; class Aves; order Phaethontiformes; family Phaethontidae; genus Phaethon; species Phaethon lepturus. The sequence continues at coordinate 4,614 of NW_010555383.1, read as the reverse complement.
CACAATAGCAATACAAAGTAGCTTTAAAAAAGGTGGGAATACAACCCCATTACTGACCCAAGGGCCTCAGCTGTACATGGACCAGGCTGCCAAAAAGAAAGATGACGGGCTCTGGAAGTGAACAGTCAGTTATTCCTTGGCCTTGCGGGTTTTTCCAGCCTAGAAAGGGAGCTGTGGAATCAGCAGTGCCCTTCGAGCGGCCATCAGCACTAATGGGAAAGCTGTGCTCGAGGACCTGCCCTCCTCACTCCAACCCATCCCAGCACGCCGGGCACCTGAGGAGGGGACAGATGGGCCCCAGCCACCGAGCCGTTACGTAGCTTGCTTTCCCTCTGTTTTGCTCAACGCCAGCCTCACGTTTGCATTTTTAGAAAATATATTCACCCAGGCAGATACAGTCCCCCAGCCAAAAGCAGCTCTTCACCATTAAACCAAGAAAAATGAGGGCAAAATTCGCTGTAGGCTTGTTTTAGACTCTGCATTTGAAATCAAGAATAAAATCAATAGTTGAAAGGGCAGAGAGAGCACAAACCCTTTCTCTGGTTCTTAATGTGTTCCAGGTTAGTATTTGCCTCCTGTTTTATTGTGCTTGAAAGGCAGCAGAGCCCTGCTGGTCCTGCCAGCCTGCAGTCCCCACAGCCATGCAGTTTTCTTCTTTAAATAATTGGCTTCCCGACAGCCCTTTAATTTCTAGAACTTTCCTTTTGCCCAGAGGCTCTACTCTGGAAGTGTTGGGGCCTTTTTTTATTTCTCATAATTAACAGAACTGAGCCACAATGTTAAGAGATTAGGTTTTACTAATTGGCTCTTTTGCCTGAGGACAAGAAGGCTGAAAAGAGTGAGCTTTTATTTTTTTGTTGTTCTCTTAAAGGGAGAGAAAAACCAGGAAACAACCTGCAATTAAGGTATGAATATCAGCTCAATGCATCTAATTATTGTTACACGTATATAGCAAGGAAGTAGAAAGTCATGCTCACATTTGCTAGCTATCAAGCTTCAAGCTTGATTTCAATTCCTATTGAAACATCTTTCAATCTCCCAGCTCCCTCAGAGATGTGGGTATTGAGGGAGAGAAGAATTTTTCCCAGGCTGGAAAAGACAACACATTCTGCTCAGATACAAGCCCAACAAATTACACTTGGCATTCACGAGGCAACTGGTGGTATCAGCTCCCTCCTCATAAGTCAGCTGGAGGCTTTGCCACGAGGATAAACTCAAACAAATTCTGTTCTGGGTTCAAATGTTGCATTTTTATTGTACACACTGCCCCGGGCTTGTCTCCTTGGAGGGAAGAGGAAGAAAGTTTGAAGACTGACCAAAAAAAATAAGGGTCCTAGTTGCAGGACATGGATTGAAATACTTTAGCCATCTTGTCTGCACTCTTTAAAATACTTCCACCACTAAAAAATACTACTGCTAGCACCATGGTGGCTGTACTCTGGCTGGGACATGAGGGAACAGGACTGCCCCAGGGACCTGGGGTGCTATCGCAGCACCCAGATTGCAGCCATGGTCCTCAGAAGGGAAGCCAAACAGCTCCCTGATGCTCTTCCACCTCTCCCAGGCCTTACAACCTTGTTTCATGGATGGAAAAAAATGGTATCCTTAATTTTAAGAAAAAAAAATCAGATCAAAGCTAGTACGAACTGCTGGAAATCAACACAACTTTTCAGGCTTAGAGCAAGGTGTTTGCAGGTATTGAACTCCAGTGACAGCTCCAGCCTTGATTAGTCAGGTCTAATACAAAATTTATTAAATACTGAAAATGTGGTTTGTTGCCAGATAAAGAAAAGGTGTCCCTTTTTTGTCCTTTCCACCTTTCCTTTCAAATCCACACCCATGACTGCACACCTGCAGAACATGTTTTGAGGTTCCCACTAGATCTGAAAATGGGATTCTTCAGAATCTACTAATTTTTACTGCTTAGATGTTCAGTTTTAATAGACTCAGCTCCCCCACTGCCTCTGTATGTGTTCTTCAATCATTGGTTGATACCTTTCAGATTTTTTTCTTCCAAAAGTCCTTTTTTCCCCCCCCATTGAAATAAAGATCAGTGTTCAGTCATCATGAATAGCTGCATTCATGAACTAGTTCACAACTAGTTTTCAGCAACAATACCGCAACAGCTACCGAGTGGGTGGTCATGGAGTGAAAATTCATACAAGGTGGATAGAAACTTTCAGTTGCAATCTAACAGTTTAATAATAACAACCTCTGTACAAAAAGAAAAGAGAGGAAAAGTCTAGATTAACTTATTTTAGCATGGAAGAGGGGAGATCTGCTAAGACCAAGACTGGGCATCTGCCATAAATTTTGTTTTAAAGACAGCTGATGCCTATGGAGAACTTTGAAAACAAAATACATTTGCAAAAGCTCCTGATTCTCTGCAACCTCTTTTGGTCTTTATCTTCCAGGAAAAAGTTCAAGAAGATAGGACATCAAAATGCGCAATGTCAATAGCAATGCAGTAAGTATCATGAAAAGATTTCTGACAACATCACAAATGGAAACATCAGTGGAGTCCTCTGACACATTCATCAACATCATTCTGCTGGTGGGGAAAAAAGCCCTAATAGCTATCCAAGCTATTTTGAAGACTACTGTCTTCAAAAATGAAAAAATCACATGGGAATGTCACCTGGCCAAACAGAACATGTTTTGAATACCTCCCTTTCCCCTGTTATTAAGAAAACTATTACTTATACAGTTAATGATTACATGTCATTAATAATAGGTACCCAAGAGAAGTAGAGTGACATTACAATACCATGAAAGCACTATTTCCCATAACAAGATGCTTTTAAATATGGGCTTTAACATGCTCTGTGCCTGTTTAGTTGTTTTGCAACCATGGTATCTGCTGGCAGCAGCTATGCATTTGGGGAGTAGAGGCAAAGGGACTATTCAGTGCTGGAGCCTTCTTCCATAATGTCAGTGGGTGGCAACCTGGTGTACACCCACATTCATTCACAACTCACACAAAGGCAGAACTGCTGTGGATGGTTACCCCTATTATACATCAGACCTAAGATTCTGGGCATCGTTCTGAAATGTTTCCCCAAATACAGACGGAGCTTTTTGGAAATGCTTGGACCTCAAAATTGAGGTCCGTGGTACTTGCAGGAATGTGCTTTTCCTTAATTCTTGTTTCTAACATAGGTCTCAGGAGGTTTGGAAGAGCAGCATGGCCTGGCTTGGACAAGTCATGAAAAACCTGCAGACCAAGAGCTGCATTTCCAAGGTTAGATGCAGATTGTTGCCTGCCTGAGTTTGCAGTTGAAAAAGTGATTTGGTACAGCACAGCCTGGCATCTACTGAGCAGCTGTGCACAAGCATCTGGAGATCCACATGCATTTATAGAAGGCATTGGACAGCCATGGCTGCCTGCTCTGAGACCCCAAATGTGACAGAAATAAAACTAAATGTACGGAAATAAAAATCCAGATGTCTCCAATTCAGTTCTAATTTCACTGAAACAGGAGAAAAAGCTGTTAAAAAAGTCAGACTCTGAAAGGAGGGAATTTAGACACCCCCAAAACCAACCAACAAACTAGTGCAAGGTCATTATTACTGAATTAAAAAAAAAAATCAATACTGTCCCTGTAGACTAACCCTTTCATATTGCTCCTTTCCTTTGGTTCAGTGGGCTCATTCTCTCATTCTGTGTCACACTTATAATTAATGCACTTGGACTAAAGAATTAACCAGGAATTAATTTTTTTAATCCACATGGTCCCTTCTTGCATTTAAGGCAGCAGTTGTTTGAAGGGAAACGTTTCAGACATTTTATTAGACTAAACCTAGAGGATTCTGCAGCCCTAGCCAAGATTCGTGCAGTAAGCAATGACCCAGCTTCACTGTAGACTGCTTATTTCTCTAACTCCTTTGATTCTTTCTTGTTTTCTAGAAAATCACCTTCTTTGTATGTGTGTATGTCAAGAAGGTAAACACAAGTGAACTTCAAAACCATTAGCAACCTGCCACATCTTTTAGGAAAATGGAAAGTGCTGCTTATAGAAAGAATGTCTACTAACAACCCAATTCACACTTGCAATCCAAAGCTTCAAACGACCAATAAAGACAACTTCACCATCAGCAATTTAAAAAGGCAAATTGCTGAATGCACACTGTAGAAGGGTGAACTCAGCTGTGTTTTGGCTAGGTTATATATAGCAGGCTGCCTTCCAGAGCATTATCATCTGATACTGGGTCAAGCAAGTGCTTTTACATTCCAGATCACATGCACACTGAGAAGGTGCATCTTACACACTTGAAGCGCAGAGACAGCTTTCACCTTGTTTTGCATTGGTATTAGTTTACTAATGATATCAAAATAACCCACAACCCAGTCACTTTGACATCTGATCCAAATTCTGGGAGGTGGCTGGTATTTTTATGCTTAGATGTTTTTCATGCTGCAACCCTTGTGTTTACCACCTAGGAAGACAATTTAAAATAAACATTTTCCTTCACAGAAATCAGTCTACCACTTCCAAAACTCCAGTCCCACCTTACACACCCCACGCAGAACATTTACCTTTTGTGTTGCAAGTTTCTGTCTGCAAATAACAGTGTTCGCATTTTCAGTGCAAAGCCCTCAGGGCACACCAGGCC
>NW_010555382.1:0-9043 GCF_000687285.1 Phaethon lepturus | reverse complement strand
AAGAAAGCACGGCGATTTTGTCCAAGGTGAATTTTATGGTGATCCAGTGTGGGTGCTGGGTGCGGGGGGTATAATGCACGTAGAGAAGGAGAAGACTTGCGAGAAAGTAGTCTTGTTCCAGCTCTGAGGGGAACGTCCGAGACTGTAGGATTTCCCCAGAACTGGATAAGTTAATTCCCGTGTAACAACAGTGCCAGGATGGGAAGTCTTAAATGCCTTGTGCACTGAAAATGTATCAATCATGCACAGTAGGTTGTGTGGGAGTGAAAAGTTAAGTGTGAGTCACTGCACTCCTGTTATACATGCATTTAATTAAATACACTACTATCCCAAGAGGAGGTATGAGGATTCTGATGAGAACTGTAAGGGATGGATATGTAGCAAGAAAAACTGAAGATCTTGAAATTACTAAAAGCTAAACTAATACCTAAAAGCCAAATGATTAGCTTTCTCTTTTGGATCACTTTTTTGCTTAACAAAAGGTGCTTTATTTAATAAAAACGTGATCCAAAAGAGAACGATCATTTTTTGAAGACTCAAAGTATTACTCAGAAATGTATATATCACATGCTTTGTCCTTACTGAAAAAACAGCTATAGGCTGCCAAAAGAAATACATGTCTCCTACTACAGCTCAGCTAGGAAATATTCAGTAGCAGTTAATATTGGTAGGTCAGGGAATGCAGAAGAAATAGGAACAGTGAAACTGTTTGGGTGGTGAGCTATCAGTTTCAGCTGCCTTTCTAAAACAAACCTAACACAAAATTTTTTGTTCAAATAATCTATTACAATACTATAGCAGATCTGAATGAATGAATGAAATGGCCTAGAAACCAAGATCAGAAGAGATGCTCGTGCCAATGATACTTCAGAGTCATTAGGACTGATTTACTTGTCTACCTCTACACACTTGTAGAGCAACACTAACCAGCATGCATGCACAGATTCACAGAAGAACTCTACCAGCAATGCCAGTACACATACAAACCTGGGTGACTTTTGTTAGAGATTCTGACTGAAGCACCTTATGTCTTTGTGGCCACAGTTTGAAAAACAGAGGCAGTCTGCATGGAATTAAGAAGATCCAAACCTGTAATACAGAGGAGGAGGTTTTATTCAACCTTCCAGCAGACTGCACCTGCCCATTGGCCAGGCCCTGGAGCTCACTGCATTGTGACATTGGCTGCTGATGGCACTGGGCTGCTGGGCAACTGCACAGACACTCAAGTTAAAGGCCTGTTTTCTTCTGAAAATCTAAAGTAGACACATGTCAGTCATCTTAACAAAGCACAGCATTGCCTAGAGCACAGTTGTCTAAAAGACAAGGCAAAGGGGAGGAAGAAAGGACAATTCCTTCTGCAATTTAGCAAACTTTGGCTACTTCAGAAAAGTGCTGCTCTAAGTGGCCTCACTAATACATACAGCAGGTGACTCCACAGTTCAAAAGCTGTGCTACAGCCAACCTGCTGGTGCCTTCCCTCTAGCAGGCATGTATTGACTGTTCACCATCAAGCAACAGGGAGACATCAAACAGGCAGTGGACAGAGATGACCATGGAGATGACTGTTTGATGTTTGATCAGTTTGGGGAATGCTAAGGCTCATCTCAGTGGTCCACAAAAGGAGAAATTGTGAAATAAACATGCCATGGGTTGAAGCAGAATCTCCTCTCTGAGAGAATCTAAGTCAGTCTGATGCCTTGAAGATTTTGCAGTGCTGTGTTGCATCTCACATGTAATAGTACTGGACAGCACCACCAGATCACCATGCAAAACATGAGGTACACACTAATTTTGCAGATGTCTGTTGCTCATGAGCATTCGTGACAGTTTTTTGCAAAAAATGAAAAGGCTATCCAGAAGATCTGAGGTCTTAAGAGAAAAACCTGGATGTTCATATGCCATGTCTGTGTTGTAGCTTCTGAAACAGGAAAAATCTTTCAAAGACACTGCAGGAAGGAACATTCTGAATTTTCTGTGCTCTGGGAGAGGTTCTGAAGGGCAAGAAGTGGAAGAAACCAGTGATTCTTTCTTGCCATTACATGTCTTTTGCTAAAGCTTGAACAGAAGTGACACCCCCAGAGCATTCTGGCTCAGAATTCATGTAGTAGCACGTAATTGCAGCCTTGGCAATTAAGACATATGCTCCATCCCACTATCCAACCTGGGTCAGGAAAACCCCTGGTAACAATACAGGCTGGGGGATGAAGGGATCAAGAGCAGCCCTGCTGAGAAGGACTTGGGCACACTGGTGTATGAAAAGCTGGACATGAGCTGGCAATGTGCGCTTGCAGCCCTGAAACTCAAGCCCAATCCTGGGCTGCATCAAAAGCAGTGTGGCCAGCAGGCCACGGGAGGTGATTCTGTCTCTCTACTCTCCTCTGGTGAGACCCCACCTGGAGTACTGCATCCAGCTCTGGAGCCCTCAGCACAGGAAAGACATGGACGTCTTGGAGAGGGTCCAGAGGAGGGCCACAAAAATGATCAGAGGGATGGAAAACCTCTCCTGTGAGGACAGGCTGAGACAGTTGGGGTTGTTCAGCCTGCAGAAGAGAAGGCTCCAGGGAGACCTTATTGCAGCCTTCCAGTACTTAAAGCGAGATTAAAAGAACAATGGGGACAAACTTTTTAGCAGGCTCTGTTGCAATAGGACGTGGGGTAATGATTTTAAACTACAAGAGGGTAGATTTCGACTAGATCCAAGGAAGAAATTTTTCACAATGGGGGTGGTGAAACAGTGGAAGAGGTTGCCCACAGAGGTGTGCCCCATCCCTGGAAACATTCCAGGTCAGGTTTGGCAGGGCTCTGAGCAACCTGATCTAGTTGAAGGTGTCCCTGCTTATTGCAGGGGTGTTGAACTAGATGACCTTTAAGGTCCCTTCCAACCCAAAGGTTCTATGATTCTATGATCAGATTATCCATCTGTTCATGAATTTGCCTTTATGGGGGCTGAACAGCAGACTTGACTTCTCATTGCTTTCAAACAGTGCCACTTCCTGGTTTAATTGAACCACTGCACTTCTTCAACCACTGATTTGTAATAAATGTTGAGATATGGACTAGATATGTTGTCCTAGGCAAGAGTCAGTCCAGGAAGCCAGCTTACACTACTGTAATGGGCTGAAGTCCTAGATCTGAAAGTAAGGGTGCTTGAACCAAGAGAAGGTCCTTTTCAAAGTTGGTTCATATCCTGAGGAAAGTTTCTGTAACTGTTTTGGGACCCCAACCCACCCCAAATCATCCATTTACTCTTACTGACTAAATCTAATTAACAACCACCAAGCTAGAGAATGTTTCAAAAGTCTCCAACTAGCTCCCTAGGAGACATGGGAAAACCTTTGTGCATTACAAAGCTAATGTATTACTAGAATTTTATTACTGAATTTTTCAGCCTTCTACTATCTTCTTGTCACTTCAAATATTGCTTCAGAAAGTTAAATAACATTCACAACTATGAAATACCCAGGAATTGCTACTGGTTTCCCATAGCTGAGTGCACTGCAGACATCTAAATTGAATGCTTCTTAGGGCCAGCAGTTAATTTACTTCAGATATTAACTGTGAAATCTCACAGAATTCTGTAGTCCTCCAATGTCTCTCTAAGGCAGGCAATGGTCTGCTTCAGGCTTAAAAAAGAAATATTTGAATGTGAAGGGACACGATGAATATTTAATCACTTGCGTGCATTGCTTCTTAGAGTACTACAAATACTTGAAGAACATAATCTCTGTCTTTCTGCAAATGTTAGATGGTGGTAATTAAACTGCAATGGGTGGGTATTAAAAATACCTCCCTGCAGAGATTTTACAAGCAGTTTATGTGACTTTCATGCAGTTTCCTCTAGTACTGTTTACAACGAGCCCAGATGTCTGAGGTGCCCTTGAAATATTTTGTTATGTCAGCATGTAGCATTCTGCATACACTGTTGGTTCCCTCAGGCACAAAGCAGTTAAAAGACATCCTGCTGCAAAAAGTGCATAATTTTCAGCTTTAGGTTAAGTTCCACAAAGCCCATGAAAGCCTGGAAGGAGCTCCAAAGTGCTCCAGTGCTCCAGGACTAACCTGACTTAGATCCACAATCAGTTTCTATTGCAGAGTTGGGAAAAGCTCAGCTTCACTTAACTACCTCCAAGCTTACTGCCAAGCAGCAGATCATGACAGCTCTGCTTGTTCTGTCCTCAGCCCCATTCATTTTGTCCAGTGTTGGAATCCAGTGAAGTGCCTTCATGCTCACAGGCTGCACAAAAAGAGCATGGCTGAATGAGAGAGTTTTACAAAATGGTAAGAATAATGCAAGGCTGACCAAGCTGAAGGGAAGATGCCAAACATCACATTAAACTGAGCTCAGCTTTGAGTGCACTCTCTGTACTAGGATGTGTTCTCCTGAACCCACAATTAGCTCAAGAAAATTGGCTTTGAGTCTATTAGTAGGAGCAGTCCCAGAACGGAAACCAGGAGGAAGTATAGCATAAAAACAGACATTAGTTTGAGTGCTCTGTAAATTACAACCCTCCCTCCTACCACACAACATGAACAGTTCATTCCTGACTGTGACCCCACTTCCAGGCTGTCTAGAAAGCTTGTTGTTTTGAAAAACCATCAGGTAGCTGCCACACTGCTGTTTGTTAGTGCACTCAAAGCCTGTGGGCAGCTCAGCACATACTTTGCCAGCTATAATCCCTAACCCTTGCCCTAGAGGAATAGATTCCATCCCCAGAAAAGCTGAACACATGAGGAGAGAAATCTGTGCAAAGCACTTATCAAACCTCAGGATGATCACCTATAGAGTGAATAGCAAATACTTTCTAGAAAGTATTGCTCTTTCTGCAGAGGTGAGCACCACCACAACATTATAGAGAATTAAGCCAGCATGGTATATGATGATGGTGTACCTTCATCACCCTGCTTCACCATATAACCTCCTGGCAAGGGTCTTGCCACTACCCCAGGAACATTCAAGTTTGTTTTTTTTTTTCACAAGAACTAAAGTACTGTTTTTTGTTTCTATTTTGAGGAACACTCCTCCTGCTGGAGATCTGGAAGGTATGGTGCTGAGGAGCACAGAAACCCTGACCTCTGATACTTAGAAGTGAGGAGGAAGATGTTAGAAAGCTAAGGGAGTCTCAGACAGCATCATTGCTCTTCAGTGATATGAACAGATATCCAAAGTAATTTGATAGAAAAGTCACGTGGGACAAACACAGACAAAGGCCAACTGGCCCACTCAAACCCTCAGCTCTGTTTGAGCCATTCAACTCAGATTGTGCCAGTCATGGTCCTCTGGTGAGGACCAATTTGGGATTTTTCCATTGGAGTGTATGACTTTAGCAATAGGAAAGACACCTCTGGCAGCAAGCCAACAAGCTTCAGTCCATCTTGATTGGTATGCAACATTTGCTTTTAGCTCCTCAGGAATGTGTAGATTAAATTTATTTCCACCTATGACAGACTAGTCAGCATTAAAAATTCTTTCCCCAAACAAGTGATTGTTGTAGTTAAAAGTTCTCCAAGTAGCTGTGTAACAAGGTAAACAATGCTAATTTACCCAAAGATATTAATTTTTTTTTTTTTCCTGGAGAGTCATGGGATGAATCAGAAAGCTCTTACAATGTGTCTCCATCAGTGTTTTCTTCGGTCTCGCTGATGGGACATGTTATTGCAGCTGAGCTCTACTAGGAAAATGAACACATGCAGTAAATATCACTTCCACTGCCACCACTGTGAACTCCACCAGTATTAGTGCCATCTGCATCCCTACAAGATCTTAAGTATCACTGTTTGCAAAGATCAAACACTGACGGCTAGAGTGAGAAGAATGTGGGAGACATTTTACTAGCATGGGCTGGGGGAAGGCTGGGTAGTGAATGTACAGTTTTTATGATCTCAGTGAAAAACTGATAGGGACGCCAGTCTGGAAAACATTCTCCTCTCGGGTGTCTGAGGAGAGCTTCACTTTACTCATTGTGAGAATACCTCTTTAGCAGAGGAATAAGCAAACAAACAGCCAGGAGGAACAACATGAAGGTTTTATTCATGAGGGTTTAACACTACTCCAGTAAACTGGGACAGATATTACAGCAGAAGCAACATCAAAGGTTGTAAAAAGCACCAAGAAAGTTCACATATGTGTAGCTATGGATTAAACCTGCTAAAACACAGTTCGGATCCAGGTACTTCAGCCAAACCTCTGCTGTCTTTTCATGTGGTGCAGCCCGGTAAAAGGATGTTTTCCTCATTCTCTCTCTCTCTACTGTGTTGTCTTTTCTGTCTTAATGTTGGAAATCGTTCAATAAAATGTTGCTCTGGAGAGACCTGTGAATGACAAATCCAAGAATCCTAGGTGTTGACCAACCCATATTCCCCTGCTTTCCTAGAGCTGTTCTCTCAAGCCCTTTAAATACTTTTTTGTGTGCAGTAGCATACAAAAAAACCTCAAAGACTTTCTATGTTTGTGAATCTCTGCTTTATTACACATGAAACACAAAATTTGAAATAGGCCAAGTATCTGAAATAGAGATTTAGAATATGAAGTCAATAGATATTTGGCCCTCAAACTCAACTGGTTAACAGTGGCCATGCCCTCTGCATGACAAGCAAGTTAACTCCTGTGTGACACCTCTGCTTGAAAACATTGTCTGGGAGTCCTTCAGCCAGAAACGTGTGAAAGTATTGCTCCAGCCAGTTGGTCTGCAGGCCTGTTCTAAAGAACAAGACCTCAAGTCCCTCACAATACACCTTCTCACCTAATGGTGCAGTATTACCTGCAGTGACATTCTGGTAGCCATCCTCCTCACCCAGCTGTATCAGCACCGTCCTACTATGCTGGACCACAGAAGTTTGCTCCAGTGTGCGACACCCACATAAAAGAGCACAACAGCGCCTATGTTTATGTCTTCCAGTGTGTGCGCTCAGGATAACTCTGTCTGGTTACAACACATATGAAATGCCACTGCAAGGACAGTTTCTTTGCACAGTGAAATGACAAGGTCTCTGAAAACTGCCCCAGCTTAGCCAAGGGACAGACCAGAACGTGGCAGTGGGCCAGGCAACAGGCCACCGTATGGCAGCTTTTTGAAAGAAATATGGCTTTGGAAGTTTATTCACTTTCTGAAGTTTTCCATAAAACTGAAGTAAAACGGAGTTCTGTAGTTGATCAAAGCAGTCCTCTCCACAACTAGCATGGGCAGATGGCCAAGCATGGGAGAAAAGACCCCAAGTGAGGATGAGGACAGGAGAAATGTGAAGTGAGTGCTTTCTGAAGAGAGGTTATCTCCAAAAATGCATTTGGGCATGTAGAACCAATGGTCCTTTAGCTCACAGTTTGAATTTAATGTATACGAGAACCAGAAAAGCCATTAATACCTTAAACATGAATGCCACAGAAGTGCACCACAGAAGGAAGTGCCAGGTGAACTGAGAAACACCACCCTTCATTCCTACATCAGACAGTTTACATCAGCTGCGAGCTCCTCTGAGCAGTTGTGTTCCAGTTCCCAATGTCCCCTACACAGCCTTGAGATTATCAAGCATTATTCACAGCTTTCTCTCCAAAGCTTTTCTTGCACGAAGGATTGCATTTAGATGACAGGGAACAGATTTCATCAGAGTGCCCCAGAACTGCAAAAGCAGGCAAGTGCACTGCCCAAGTATTTCACAGGAAGTATTTAACATAGGCACGCCCAGGAGAGTTTTAAAGTAATTCACTTCCCCTTCCCTACAAAGTTAGTTGGGGCTTTAAACAGAGTTTATTCAAAATGCCTTGGAAATTTCATAAACTATTTTCAAAATAAATTTTTTAGAAGGCAAAAATAAAAGCTACCTGATTTAAGGATTAGTGATAAAATCAATATTAAGGCCTCACCAGTGAGATCTGCAGTTACAGCCCATCCAATACTTCACCAGCATTCTGCTGTGTCAGGAAGATACTTCTCATGTCAGACACACGTAGCCCAAGACTAACATTGTCAGTCTCCCCTGGGTCATGCCTGACACTGCCATGTGGTTTGGACGTCATGCCTCAGTCTTTCTATGCCACCTCACCTAACACATAGTTGTTAGGTTATATGCTCATAGCTTTAGCTCATCAGAATACCCACAAAGGAGCACAGAAAGACACTGTTGAGGGGCAAACCGTACCCTGCCGGGCTGCTCCCAGGCCCACAATAGGAGCTACCAGCCCACAAAAGGCCCACGTCCACAAGCCCAGAGGAGCTCAGGGGCACAATGGCAGGTAAATTAAGGACTTCTGAGGAGCCTTATCTGGCCCCTGCCAGGGCTGTTCCAGGAGAATCATCAGCCCAGTGTCCAGGTAGGCTACCCACCATGATGAGTCACCAGGAGCAGCTCTCCAGATCAGATGTCTGATGGGGTTTGCTGCCTCAGGCTATAGGACATATTATGGGATGCAGGGGAGAAGCAGTTCTGTATTGCACGGGATTTATTATAGGATATTTAGAGGGAGGAACCAAAGGCAGGGAGAGACTTGGGTGATTTGGGGAGGAAAAAACAAGGGAAAAAAGAAGGGTAAGGGTATCAAAAGGGCCAGTTTTGTGTAAATAGTTGGCTGGTCAATACCCATGTGTAACCATGCCCTGCACCTGACCAGCACCTGTCTTATCGTCATAGTGAATTCCTTTCTAACTACTTCCTGGATGATGGGTGTTCTGTTCTGTGTGCAGGTGTGCCAGCAACTGCAGTCAGACCATGGGTCAGAGGGCCTGGGGTGCCAACAGCTGCAGCAAGCGTGGCTGTGCAAGTGAATGTGTGAGCCAGGTCAAGCCAGACAAGATGGTGAACAGGAGAAGTAGCCTAGGAACGAGGAGTTAGGTGGGTCTGCAAGGGCCAGCTCTCAGTGTGAAAGCACCTGTGTGTCTCTAGGAGCAAGAGCACAGGGTGGTCATCTATGGGACCAGGGGAGTCCTGGCCAGCTCTGTGTGTGTGATGATCTGTATCACAGAATCATTAAGGTTGGAAAAGACCTTCAAGATCATCAAGTCCAACCATCAACCCAACACCACCATGCCCACTAAACCACATCCTGAAGTGC
>NW_010555381.1:1729-15292 GCF_000687285.1 Phaethon lepturus | reverse complement strand
CTTGAAAAATTTGACAAGTATAAAATAAAGTGTTATTATCAAATATTATTAAGCATTTTAGCCTTTGACATTATGTGAGCATAATAATGATTGAGCACTCGCTCACTATATATTAACTGTACTCCTTTTGTCTGCTTTCATGACACGTCCATTTAGTTTTTCCATTGCAGGAAGAACAATGTTGTACTTAAGTGATAAAATATTAAATGGTATTTTACTGTACTGAAAGTATTAAAATAGTAGTAAGAACCAGCACATGAATGCTACCAATACGGCTTTTTTTTTTTTATTAGTTCTTATTTATTTTTTTTTTTTAGTCATTTTTTTCCTTTTCTGTAGGCTGGATTTTTCAAGAGACCACTAAAGAAGAAAATGGAGAAATGAAGAAAAAAAATGCAGAAATTTTTTCTCAGGTCTGCCTCAAAAATGTTACTGTAAAATTATAAACTTAGCTATACTTACAGTGGTCAAAATATTTTCTAAACTCTGGTGTATTAATAAAACAAGAAGCAGAACAAGAAGCTGCAAATCAAGCACACATGCAAAGGAAGAATAAACAGCCTTATGACACTTTGTGATAATCAAGGACATACTTCCAAGTATTACTCATTTTTGGAGAGTCCAAAGATTCTAATGTTTTTTAATATGGAAAATGTGTAATCGTATTTTTATATACCTATGTATATGGGATAATTTTTCATTCCAAATTATGCAAAAGTCAGCTTGTGTGTAGCAATCCCAGTTTTTTAATCACCTGACAATTTTCAAAAGGAAAAAGCATCATTTTCAGCATTTCCTCCTTATGTCAATTCTGTGAGAGCACACTGTCAGTTCATGAAGTAGAACATGCAAACTTCAAGAATGCACCAGATACTGTATTGTCACTGATGTAATGACAATTCAGAAGATAGAAGCACCTGCAATACCTTGGACTTCTTTTTCTGCTGATTTTATAGTGTCCAGCTGAGCCCAGGATACTCCAAGAAAGATTTTTTTATATCAGACCGCAAAGGATTGATCCATTAAATTACTTAACTGTTTGAACTTGAAACAGATTTTTGGCAGGCCTAAAAATGTATGCACAAAACATTCAAGCCCATCTGATTGCACACTGTACTCAAATAAGCAGGGGCACAATTGTATCTGCAAATTGAAATGTCCATATTTATGCACAAAATGTTTAGAGGTACCCTGAAAGTTTGACTCTTGCTGTATATCTTGGAGTAGCCAGGAGGGTGCTTCATAAACTCTCACTGTAAATTTATTGTGTAGCTATTTAATCCAATGAGTTTAAAGTGTAAAAAATTATAATTAACAAAAGAGCACAGATAGAAACTCAGCACTGGCAAGCTTCTTCTAGTATTGTAAGTCACACCTCATCTTTGTTACTTACGAGTTTCATGAAGTTATAAAGAAATTGCATACTAAATAAGCACTTAACAAATGATGTTTATTTTGTGTCAAAGATTAAAAGTTTATATGAGAATACACTGAAATCTAGATAGCAAAAGATTGCTTTAAACCTATTTAGACTATTCGGTTTCCTCCTTTCCTTCACGCACTTGTTTTCCTTCCATGAGGATCTCTCCCCAGGGCTCCTGGGCTGTGCCTTGTCCTTGAGAGCTTCCGGCAGCCACACAAAATTAACAGAAGAAAATGGAGGCGTGCTGGCAAAGTGCGATGTTGTCTCAGCGTGAAGCAACTCGGTATTGATTGCCAATAGGTCAGCAAATGTTGAGGAAATGTACTAAGTTCTGCCAAGGAAGCCAGGAAAATTTGTTCCTCCTCTTGGTACAAATGTCACCGAAATGAAAAAAAATCATTGCAGTTTTCCAAAACGCTTTATTTAGCACGGACATTATAGTAATAGCTTAAAAAGCAGGAATATATTTTATAAAGACTTTTTTCTTTATGAAGAAGAGAGCGTAGATTGCGTTGAACATGCTGGCAAGTACAGCTCTGGAAGTGTGCCAGAAGGTGCTTTGTCGTTTGAAAGATGCCGTCACTCTTAAGTCCCTTCTGTTTAGTTCCTAAATTAGAGAGAGTAGTTATTGGAAAAGGCTGAGGCTTGTGTGAATGCAGCCAGTTAGGATTAAGTTTGAAAGCGTGTGAGATTTCCCCTTGCGTGTGTGGGAAAGGTGGTTATTTCACAACAACAGCCTGCTGAAGGTAGCAGCATGACTCAGAGGAGAGGGCAAAGCCCTGCCTGGGAACGCTGTGGGTGGCTGTGCTTCGCCGAGCCTGGGAGAGCCACCGAGCCGGCGGACTTGCTTACCGTGCTCGTCTGCACGCCCGAAAGCGCACCCGAGCCGGCGGGGAGCGAGCTGCCTTTCCCTGGTTCTGGGCACGGAGGGAAAACTGCAGCAGATGCCAAAAAATGACGTAGAGGAGTAGGGTAGGACTCCCGCTTCATTCATCGTGCGAGTTAAATGGTCCTCGAAGGAAGGCAAAAATCCATTTGTTGAACAGCGAAGATAAATTAGTATTTGCAGAGGTGTTTCCAGTCCCACGTGAGATGCGGGGTTTTTTTAAGAAAAAAAATGATTTTGCCAATCTGTTTTAAAGTTTTAAATGGCACTTGTCACCGTAGCATCTGAATGTCTCAGAACTGTAAATATTTTTTCCTTATAGTATCTCTGTAAAGGCACAGAAGTGCTGTTATCCTATTATGGTTTTGTAAAGGAACAGAATTATGAAGGAATTGTGACTCACCTATGCACACATAGAAAGTCCGTGGTAGCAGAGGAAATACTTATATTTATTGTTATTCAGCCAGTTTGTTAGTCATGAGGTCATTTTTCCTGGCTTCATAAAATTACTCACAAGTTGTGCAAGCCACACATCATGTTTATGCAGCATACTTTTATTTTAAGTGTTTTACTTTTTAGTTATGATAAGCTGTTAACCAGAGCTTTTTACTTTTCTAATGACATTTCACGCCTTCTTTTAAAACATCAGCCTAACTGAAAAAATATGTCAATAGAATAGTCTATGTCCCTAGATAAAGACTACGCAAAAATACCTAAGTATTTTATCAATGCAAAGTATGTTTGAGATCAGTGTTCCATTCTGTTTAGACTCGCTTTGCACTGTAAAACCAGTAATAAGCTTCATATAACCACACTGCTTTCCTCTTTGTCATGATGCTTCCTCTCTTTTCACATTTGTCCTATTATCAGATTTTCTATTATAATATCTATTTAAGACATAAGTATGTAAAGGGGATAGCACTATAGCACATTATTCTTACACAGGCTAAATGAGTAAAATCACTATTTTTATCCATAAGAGCCTTTCCATACAGCACTGCAAGAGCAGTATTTTACTGCTTTTCACTATATAAAACAGAAAAGCCTACTGAAAGCAATATTGCAAACATCAGGAACATCTCACCGAAATGCCAAATTTCGGTGCACAGGCATGTGCAACAGGCACAAAAAATACCAGAACAGCATGTAATCTGTTCCTATAAAAAGACACATTAGAGTTGTAATACGATTCTAATAACTAACAAGCTAAACATTTTTCATTCAAATAAGTCTGTTAAAAAAAAAAAAATTGGATATATAACCAGAACTTAAGCAACAGAGGGAGTCTGGCCCAGCCTAGTTCCTAACTTCAGCACTGAAATAGCTAATTTTAGTGGGACTGGACAAGCTACATCTCTATAGCATAGAACTTCTCTGGAAAGGAGCAAGAGCTTTAAACCATCGCTCCTGCTTCAATCTGAGGCTGTTCTAGAGGTTGTTGATCCTGTATGCAATTTTAGAAGACTTAGAAGACAGCATTTACATTAGAGCAGTCTCCCTGGGCTGCTTCTTATATTCCTTTGCTTGTCTGGTGTTACTCTAGGTCTGTATTACGAGCCCATGCTACAGACACAACACACCTATCCTGACCCCTCACCTGAGCCCCTTAGCACCTGTCCTGTGCTGAGTCATTTTGAGCACGATGTTCCTCCTGTGCAGAGCATGCGTCAGGGGAATCCACCTTCAACTGGAGCCAAGGGTTTTCATCTCATGTGGCACGGAGAGGCTGGAGTTAGGGTCACACTCACCTAATGAATTCCACAGTCTAATTGTTTTAATTTCTCTGATTATTGTATAGATGGTGATTCCATTTAAAAATAAAAGCAGAGCAAGAGAATCAAAATGTACCGTTGTTAATTATACCACTTAACAGGAGTAAGAGGGAATTTGCATTCTTTTTAAGAAAAGCACTATATTCTGCACAGCATTTTCCTGTAAAATTATTCCATGTGTTTTATTCATTAAAGAAAAAAATAAAGTCTACTGAGCCTCCTTTGTAGTTTGTTTGCTTTTCATTGATATAATAATATAAAGGCATCTCAGTACCTAAAATCAAATCCATCTACCTGTCAATAGAAAGCTATTGTGAAAACAAGCATTCTTGCACAGCATAACATTAAGGAAAGCTTGAATGTGGTCAAGCTGTCAGAAATACATTGCCATTAATTGTATGGATTCTGTACTTACAGCCACATTTGAAAGCTCCTCAGAGGACCATACAACTTCCTGACACGGACTTGTTTTCATGACATTACATACATAAAAGTTGAAGACATGTTAATTCACCTAACCATTCTTCCTATCCAGTGATTTTTCTGTACAACCTACTCTTGTGACTCAAATAGTCTGTTGAATTGCATGGTGTAAATGATTCACATCATCTTCCTTAAAGCTTAGTAAACATTTGTATCAAAACTTCCTAGAAGACAAAGATTACACCTTTGATATCACAGTTAACTTTTATAAATATTACAAACCGTGTAATTACTTAACTGTTACCTCATCTGAGACTACTTTGATAGTGAATCACAATTCTCGAAGAGCAACATCCTGTCTAGTCATAGAGGAGTGCTTACAAATGTCCCACTCTGTATATGTCTGATCATTGGAGTTTGCTGGACATTTTCCATGGCAGTATTCCAATGAAAATTGGAAAAAAAAGCCCCTTCTGGTTTTGTTTGTTTGTTTTAAATGGCTTTTCAATGGAATTAAAAAAGAACTAGAATCACTTTCTCACAGCAAGTAAGCATAATATTAGGGATCATTTGTGCAGAACTGGATTGTAATGCATTGTGTGTAGCAGAAGCAGCCCTAACACTTCACAGTTCAAAGGCAACAGCAGTTCATGCAGCGAGTGTGGTTTTGAGTCCTGCGAGAATGAAGAGTCATAAAGACTAAAGCACTGATGAAGTTTTAGTAACAACTGGCCGATACCACAGTTTAGACAGCGCAACTGGATTCTGTTTAAAGAAGTGGAAGATAAAGTGAGCTATCCTCAATACAGTCATGTTTTAATTACAAAGACTGAGGGCTGACACCCCAGAGATATTGGACTTCACTCATTCAGTCAAAAAAAGGGTGAGTAAAAGACCCTCAGGCAGATTTTTCTTCTGACTCTAGTACAGTGGAGCATAGTGTTCCTTTACCGCTTTTCCCCTCTCATGCACTTACTCTTCTGCCCTTTTTTTCTTAGTGTTGTAAGTCTTCTCAGAAAGGACAGACATTCCTCAAGGCCCCACTGAATGTTGCACCTCCTGGGGATTTTCACGGAAAGGGAAGAGGGAGCAGAAGTATTCCGAGTGGACTGCACATTTAGATCTAGCAGGCCAGTTGTCTTGGCATGCTTTGTCCATCCCCTTGACATACCCTCTGTTCACTTTCAGTGGTGGCCATGGTGAAATTCCACCTCTCAGTTACAGTTCAGCTTGATTTGGTACTGAAAGTTAATATTTACTGCAAAGCTTCACATATCTGGTTCAGGATTACATGTGGTCCTTCAGGTATATTTATCTCAAGGGTGCTATTATTGTTCCTCCTGGGATAATGGAATAGGTTTTCTCTCTAGTGAAAGTTTCTTCTTATCGACTTCCATTACAGGGCATTTTCATCTTATCTGAGAGGATAAAATGCAAAACAAAGGATCTCCTCAGTTTTCCCTAAAAAGCATTTGAAGTTTTTCAACTTTGTGACAGTAGACATAGTCTGAGAAAAGTAATTAATTTTGTTTCCTTTTGGGCAATTGTATACACAAACCTTGCTGAGTATTGTCATCTCATGGCCCAAATTAATAGCCATTCATAGCTCACTTTCTTGTTTTCCAGCTCATAAACTCTCACTGACAAGACCCTATTACTCTGGCCTCAGTCATTTTACGCTATTCCACAACAGATGCTATTACATCTCAAAACCTCTAGAGTTCAGCTGAAACTTCCCACTACCCTGTTAACTAGGAAAAAAGAGTTCTGGTGTCATTGGTGGTGTAGGTTTTGAGACTCTCAGGAACCTTAAAAAATACTGAATTACTTGTTGCTGTTTATTTGAGGGATCTGCCATAATTAATTCACAGCCTCTGGCCTCCTTTATGTCACGAATTTCCAGTATTTGGAAGGATGCCTATAGGTCTCAGCAAACAGCCATTAGCAGATATATTTAGAGAGCAATATGTGTCTTACAAGATACCGCTGCAACATAGTTTGTCCCTTCATACAAAGCACCTTCAGGTTTCATTCCAGTTACTGAGGGCTAGCCTGTTTACCCACCCAAGAGAATTTTTCTTACAGGTTGAGTAAGATTTATGCAGTCCGATAAGGAACACTTTTCTATGTCCAGTCAACTAGATGACACTTGTTCCTGTTACCACATTTTATCCCCCACCCACCTGTCTGATATTTCATCTTTAACTCAAGGTTTAGTAGCTAATAGTAGATAAAGCAGCAAATAAACAGCTGAGGATAGGTCCAATTCAGCAGTTATGTATATACCAAAAGGTATTTTTTAATATTCAGTATGATTATTTTTATTAGCTTAACACGTTTAAGATGCAAACAATGTAAGAAAGAAAAAAAGGAAAAAAAACAACAACAAAGCAGTGCATTAAGACTTAATTCATCTCACCTAATTAATTGAAAAAATCAGTGTGTTTCAGTGGGAATTCTTAAAGGAGTCAGGTTTGCTAAATAATGCCTACCAAATGACTGAGGAACTTTTTGTGACAGTCAAATAAAAAAGAAAAATGGATAGGTCAATTCTACAAACCAGAAAACAACTACTATGTATTCAAAATAGAAATGTTCAAAAATGTAAATAAAGGCATCTTCTAAGGAGATAGAGGTTCTCATCGTCTCATCATGTACTTGTAACTCCTGTTGGAGAAATATTCTCAAGATACCTACTATTTTAATGAGTTGAAGTGGTTATTGGAGCTTTATCAAGGTTAATACTTTGGGAAATGGGCCGAAGTTGCTGGAGTAGCACACCAGCTGCTCTAGTGAGCAAGAAATCATGTAAGGCTGCATTAACAGCCTCCCATATAGGGTCCCATTTTTGGGGATCACAGGTGAATGGGAACACTTCTCTACCGGCTACCTTATTTCCCTTTAGTATCATTTCCCCACAACAGGCACAATCTTTGCTCACCTGGAAAAAGAATTGGTAAAAATATGTAGGTAGGCAGGACTGTGCTAGATAGGACATAGTTCAGTCAAAACAGCCTGAAATAAGTAAATGTGTGCTGGTTTGTCTGGAGCAGGAAGCAGTGCTGTGCATCAAGAGCAGGACTGGAGAGTGATACAGCAATTGCTGAGGATATAACACCTGCACCGTATGACTTTTGAACCCTGTCTTGAATATCAATTTGATTTTATTTTTCAGAGGACAGCCTCACTTTAAAGGACATTAATATTATTTCTGCAGGATGGCTCTTCAGACCAGAACGTTGGCATATTTGTCTTTGCCTGTAGTGAAAAAGAGCATTAAACTACCGATGGCTGCTGTGTCTTCTCCCTAAAATCCTGGCTTCTTCAATATTCAATCCCATTTAGTCCCTCAAAGGTTCATATTACCTGGTTAAGAAATCAAGTGCATGCTGACCCAGACAGACTTTCAAACATTTTGCTGTGGCCTATGTTGAGTCTTTGTCACCTCTGCTAGCCCTTTTCTGTTCATTTTAACAGTTTTTGTGGAAAACAGGTTACTTGGTTCAAAATTTTTACTCTGGGGTGGCTTGTGTAACAAGGTAGGTTACTCTTGATCACCATGTAAGAAAATCAGCTTCCTAAAGTGGATTTGGATGATTCTCAGAGGGTTTGAGAGGCATGGATATAAAGGAGGCAACTCCATGGATTTTAAACCAATCATCTGGGTTTTGTCTGCTTTTGTAACGCATCTGCAATTTCCTTTGTGGATGTCTGTGCGTGTGTGTTAGTTTTTCAGCCACACCAACCCCCTGACTGCCTCCTTACACCCTTGTACAAGTGCTAGTGCCACCACGAGAGGTGGACTTGGGAATGCATGCCCAAGAGAAGAGGAGATGAATCCAGACTTAGTTTGGTTTAAAAGCACAGCCAAAGAATGAGACAGAAAGAATACATCACCTGTGGCAGATGTGATGCATTAACTCCTGTGCCTTGTGACTTTTCACCTGTGAACACTGAGCTCGGGAACAGGCACTGAACGCGGGTCTCAGTTTGCCTCACATGGGGTGCGTATGTGTGTGAGCCTGGGGAGGGGGCTCAACGTACCACTTTACGTGTTACCCTGCGTATTATGTACTACTTCAGGTGTCTGACACACCCGTCCTCCTGAGCTATATGACTCCTTTTCCCTTCAAGTCAGCAGCATAAGTATTTCTGAAACCTACCTGGAGGGAGTCTTGCTGCCTGAAGTAGCTGTCCATACTTTGCATGCAGAAGCTTTCAAAGGGAAGAGACTACAGGATATTTTTAAACGTCACTAATCTTCTGTCCGCTATGCAGATTCCCAGTAGGGGAAAGCGACCATCTAGTTAATAATACAATATTAAGAACAGAGAAATATACCTATTAAAGTCAAATAAGCCATGATATTCTCAATAATGGCTTGGAATTAGATCATAGCATGAGCTAAATACTAAAAATAACCAATCCTTACACATGCTAAGACACCTGTCTTCCTAATTATTTGTTATAATTAAATCAATTTAATAGAAAAATATAAATTGGCCTAATAGCAGAAGCACATAAAAGAACCAATATTATGTCAGACAAAGGTCTATGCAGTACCAAGTCCTGCCTCATGTCAGCCAAAGCAGATACCATGGGAAAAGCGTAAGACCAAGGCATGCATGCAACCAGCTCCTCAGAAGCACTCTTCCAGCCTCCAGCCTTTTTGCAGCTCAAGGTCTTTATAGGCTGGGAAAGATTCACTGTGATTAGCAAGCCCTGGCATATTTCTCACCCCTGACCTTGGCTGGGTGCCCAGGTTAACTTTAAACATCCTACAGTACTGCAAACTGCACCTGCATGCTCCGTGTTAGAAGAATCATCGTCTTCTGTTTGCGCTAATCGTAAGGCCTTTGACATGGTCCCCCACAACATCCTTCTCTCTACATTGGAGAGAGATGGATTTGACGGGTGGACTGTTGGGTGGATGAGGAATTGGTTGGATGGCCGCATCCAGAGGGTAGTGGTCAACGGCTCAATGTCCAGATGGAGATCGGTGACGAGTGGTGTCCCTCAGGGCTCCATACTGGGGCCAGTATTCTTTAGTATCTTCATCAATGACAAAGGCAGCGTGATCGAGTGCACCCTCAGCAAGTTTGCAGAGGACACCAAGATGAGTGGTGTGTTTGACATGCCTGAAGGATGGGATGGCACCCAGAGGGACTTGGAGAAACTTGAGGAATGGGCCCATGTGAATGTCATGAGGTTCAACAAGGCCAAGGGCAGGGTCCTGCACCTGGGTCAGGGCAACCTGCAGTATCAGTACAGGCTGGGGGATGAAGTGATCGAGAGCAGCCCTGCCCAGAAGGATTTGCGGGTACCATTGGATGAAAAGCTGGACATGAGCCAGCAATGTGCAATCCCAGCCCAGAAGGACAACCACATCCTGGGCTGCATCCAAAGCAACATGGCCAGCAGGTCGAGGGATGGGTCTCTGTCCCTCTACTCTGCTCTGGTAAGACCCCACCTGGAGTCCTGCAACCAGCTCTGGAGCCCTCAGGAAAGACATGGACCTGTTGGAGCAGGTCCAGAGGAGGGCCACCAAAATGATCAGAGGAATGGAACACCTCGCCTATGAGGACAGGCTGAGAGAGTTGGGGTTCTTCAGCCTGGAGAAAAGGAGGCTCCGGGGACACCTTGCTGCAGCCTTCCAGTACTTAAAGGGGGCCTATAGAAAAGATGGGGACAGACTTTTTAGCAGGGCCTGTAGCAACAGGACAAGGGGTAATGGTTTTAAACTACAAGAGGGCAGATTTAGACTAGACGTAAGGAAAAAATTTTTCACATTGAGGGTAGTGAAACACTGGCTCAGGTTGCCCAGGGAGGTGGTAGATGCTCCACCCCTGGAAACATTCCAGGTCAGGTTGGATGGGGCTCTGGGCAACCTGATGTAGTTGAAGATGTTCCTCCTGATTGCAGGGGAGTTGGACTAGATGGTCTTTAAAGGTCCGTTCCAACCCAGACCATTCTATGATTCTACGATCTTGCTATGTGGTATCTTCATTAGGCATCTCTCCCTCATGTATTGTAAAAGACAGAGTACGACTGACCCCATCAGCCTGATCCATGGCCCTTCTAGTATACATATACTACGTCCTTTCAAAGGCATATCTTTTCCAGAGCAAAGAGTCCTAATCTACTTAACTAGCCTTTATATTGAGGCCATTTCTCACCTTCCTTACTGTCTCAACTTTTTCTAGTTGTAGTGTAGCATTTTTGAGATGGAACCAAAATTGCATAAAGTGTTAAAAATGTGTGTTTTGAACAGTAGCATAGTGAAGTGCTGTTTTATCCTCTACTCATTCCCTAAATAATTCCTAAAATCTCATTTGCATATTTTTTACCTTTTGCAGTTTAATACCAAGATTGAATTATTATTAACGTCTAAACTACATCCTCATGACTAATTTTAACATTTCCTTTTTATACTTGATTTTTGTAGTAGCGTATTTTTTTTTTCCTTCAGTGCAGCCCTTGACATAACATTTGTGTTACAGACATCACGTGTCTGCCAAAAATAACTGATACTTGGTAGCCCTTCCCTCTAACATCTTCAGACAAATCACATCAAAGGAGTGACCTGGAGCCTTGGCCTCCTGTGTGCACATTACATCACCTTTGCAAGAGCCCCTCCCAGAAATACGTTAACAAAAACCTCCTCAGTTTTGCATACCACAGAAACTCTGAGTCTGTGGCCACCCCTCACAGATGACAAAAATGGAAATACCCAAATGTTTTTCCAAGAAGGTTGGGATTAATTGTACATTTTGTCAACACATTAAAAAGCCAGGATAACATACATTAGTCGCAAAATCCTACAATAAAATTGATTATTAAGTATGTGTTCACCAGAATATCTTTTTTTAATCAAATATTTGCTCAGTATCTTCCCTCTGCAACTTTTAATTTTCCTTGAAAATGCAAAAATTACAGTGACCTTTTTCTATCAGAACTAATGTAGCTGCTTGCTTCCCACAATCCTTACCATGAAGAAGAAAGTTTATTTGGCCCTTGCCAACAAAACAGTTTCTTCTAATGTGCAAGTAATCCATATTTACATAGAACCAAGACTGAAACTTTGCAAACCAGCTCAGGCAGATATGGTGTTTTTGGCAAATGTCCCTGTGATCGCTGAGGAGCAGACACAACGGGGTGCTGTAAAACACTCATTAAACAACAAAGACATGAAGAGCAAGGGCTGGATATCACGCCCCATTTTAAATTGCAAAGATAAAAAGCACTAACCAAACTGTTCTCTGAATGATTTTTTAAATCAGTGTAGGTGAACTATAATAGAGAATAATTTTTCTGAACGAGTGTAATATGTATAAAATAGCTGAAATGTGTCAAAAAGGTGAAACACTGCACAATATAGAAAAACTTGGTTTTAGTAATATGCAATATACACTTCAGGATTGTATGAGAGAGTTGTTATCAAATGCCTTATACTCTATTTAAAGCAGAGGTATCAATATAAGGGAATAATGTTAAAGAATACAACAATTCTCACAGTATTTATTCTCCAGCGACACCCTGGGAGACAGCCTTTGTGTGTGAGAAACTATTTTTCAACATTGTGTCTGGATGAGGAAGAGTTTCGTATCCTCAGGGTATATTTATAATTAGAATGATGTAACTGAATCAAAGACATTGTTTCTTAGGGAACTGAGACATCTTAGTCAGCGGAGGTTACTTTAGGGTGGGGCAGAGGGGGATTCTAGATTTATTTTATCTATTAAGAAACCAATTTTCTCAATGTTGTGGATTTTTTTGTTGTTGTTGTTACTGTCATTTCATTAGCATCCATTTATTAGTGTTATTCTTCTTCCTTGTGGAAGTACGATTTTCTTCCTCATCCCAGAGCTGCACACATACTTATACACTCAACGCAGATGGGAAGAAAAGCGGCCAGAGGTGGTCTCCTGATCATAATTTGCACACTGGTCATGGGATTGCATTTGGTACTGAAACCGATGTTTCTGACTGAGATAGCTGCACCTTGAAGTGTCTGTGCAGAGCTTCTGTGACACCATGAAGAGAAACCCAAGGGAGTGATGTGAAAGACGAGAGAGTAATTTCTGGTAAATAATTGACCAAGGGCTTCAGAGTTCAGAACTGATGATGTCTTCGGAATCATAGAATCATAGAATAGTTTGGGTTGGAAGGGACCTTTAATGGTCATCCGGTCCAACTCCCCTGCAATCAGAAAGGACAACTTCAACTTCAGCATATTGCTGGCTCATGTCCAGCTTTTCATCCACCAGTACCCCCAAGTCCTTCTGGCCAAGGCTGCTCTCAATCCCTTCATCCCCCAGCCTGTACTGATACTGGGGGTTTCCCCGATCCAGGTGCAGGAACCTGCACTTGGCCTTGTTGAACCTCATGAGGTTCACATGGGCCCATTTCCTGAGCTTGGAAAATACCTCTGGATGGTATTCTGTCCCTCAGGTGTGTCAACTCAGCTTGGTGTCCTCTGCAAACTTGCTAAGCGTGCACTCAATCCCGCTGTCTATGTCATTGGTGAAGATATTAAAGAGTACTGGTCCCAGTACGGAGCCCTGAGGGACACCACTCGTCACCGGTCTCCATCTGGACATTGATCCATTGACCACTATGGTCTGTATGCGACCATCCAACCAATTCCTCATCCACCCTACAGTCGACCCATCAAATCCATCTGTCTCCAATGCAGAGAGAAGGATGTTGTGGGGAACTGTGTCAAAAGCCCTACAGAAATCCAGGTAGACAACATCCATAGCTCTTCCCTTGGCCACTGATGTAGTCACTCCATCACAGAAGGCCACTACATTGGTCAGGCAGGACTTGCCCTTGGTGAAGACGTGCTGGCTGTCTTGAATTGCCTCCTTGACCTCCATGTGTCTTAGCATAGCTTCTAAGAGGATCTGCTCCATTATCTTCCCAGGCACAGAGGGGAGTCTGACACATCAATAGTTCCCAGGGTCCTCCTTGCTACCCTTTTTAAAAATGGGTGCAATGTTTCCCTTTTTCCAGTCACTGGCGACTTCACCTGACAGCCATGACTTTTCAAATATCAC
>NW_010555381.1:0-1447 GCF_000687285.1 Phaethon lepturus | reverse complement strand
CGGTCCCTGCCCCCCTCACCGTACAGCCATGACTTTTCAAATATCACGGAGAGTTGCTTGGCAACTACATCAGCCAATTCCCTTAGGACTCTTTGGATGCATCTCATCAGGTGCCATAGACTTGTGTATTTTCAGGTTCCCTAGGTGGCCCTGAACCTGATCTTCTCTTACAGTGGGAGGAACTTTGCTCCTCCAGTCATCATCTTGCAGTCCATCTCCTCAAGAGCTGTGGGAAGAGAGACTGCCAGTGAAGACTGAGGCAAAGAAGTCCTTGAGAACCTCAGCTGCCTTCTCCTCCATTGTTAATAGCCTGCCTGTCTTGCTCATTGGGAGGGTACACTTTCTTTGACCTTCCTTTCCTGGCTGACATACCTGTAGAAGCCCTTCTTATTGTTCTTTGCATCCCTTGCCAAGTTCAGCTCCAGCCACGCCTTGGCCTTCCTGGCCCCACTCCTGCCCCACAACCAGGCAACATCCCTGTATTCTTCCCAGGATACCTGTCCTGCTTCCACTGCCTGTGCATTTCCTTCTTGCCCTTGAGTTTGACCAGCAGGTCTCAACTCATCCATGCTGGTCACTTCCCTTCCTTTCCTCACAGTGCTCACAAACAGTGAGTCCATGTGCAAGTTCATGCTTTAGGATGAGTAGCAGGTCTGTATGTCATAAAAGAGTGAATACATGAAAGAAATCAGTATGAGTTTTATACGGACAGGTCCTGCTGTCAGTGATTTTAATGTCCTGTTGGAGCTTTCTTGAACTACGCTATATACAGAAAGAACCAAAGCCCAAATAAGCACCCATAGAACAATTCCACCTGTTGACAGCTTCTTCATTTTAACTTAAAATTTAGATTCAGAATATTAAAAAGAAGTAAGAATCTAGAGAACGGATGTACTTCTTTTACAGCACTCCTGAAATAAAAGCTATGGTCTGTGTCACACCTAAAGGACCATGACCTAGACGCTGAGACGGGGGAAGGAAGGAAGCAAGCATCTATTTCAATTTTCCAGGCACACTGTCTTTTTCATTACACAATGTTAATGCCATGAAGTTCAAAATTATTCAGCACAAATCATTGTTACAAAATAGAATACATCCAATATGAAAAAGTAGCACCACAGATTTTTATATTTACCAGAACTGTGGGATAGAGAAAATGAATGTTTCTCAAATACTCTGAATATTGTGGTGGGTTGACCTGTCTACACGCCAAGTGCCCACCAAAGCTGTTCTGTCACTCTCCTTTTCAACTGGACAGGGGACAGAAAATGTAGTGAGGCTTGTGGGTTGAGATAAGGACAGGGAAAGATCATTCACCAACTACTGTCAAAGGCAAAACAGACTCGACTTACAGCAAGATTAATTCAATTTATTATGAATCAAATCTGAGTGGGATAATGAGAATAAACCCAAACATTAAAACACCTTCCCCCACCCCTCCCTTCTT
>NW_010555380.1:59678-92151 GCF_000687285.1 Phaethon lepturus | reverse complement strand
CCCAGTACAGACCCCTGAGGGACACCATTTGACACTGATCTCCATCTGGACGTTGAACCATTGACCACTACCCTCTGGATGAGACCATCCAACCAATTCTTCATCCACCCACCAGGCCACCCATCAAACCCATATGTCTCCAATTTAGAGAGAGGGATGTTGTGGGGGACCATGTCAAAGGCCTTAAAATATGGGGATGATGTTATAAGGATCAAAACACAAACTGTCTTACATATTAGATTTGAGTAAACCTTTGAACTTTCAATTACATCATTAACTTTAAACTGTTTAGAGTTTCTCTAAGAATTATTTATTCTTTGCACATGATTTTAAAAAAATCCATGTAACTATATATGTTATTAAAATGTTATCACGGATCCAATGTTGTGATGCTTTAACCCCAGCTGGTAACTAAGCCCCACGCAGCCGCTCGCTCACTCCCCCACGGTGGGACGGGGGAGAGAATCAGAAGAGCAAAAATGAGAAAACTCATGATTTGAGATAAAGACAATTCAGCAGGTAAAGCAAAAGCTGCGCACACAAGCAAAGCACAACAAGGAATCCATTCCCCGCTCCCCATGGGCAGGCGGGGGTTCAGCCATCTCCAGGGAAGCCGGGCTGCGTCACGCGTGACAGTCACTTCGGAAGACAAATGTCATTGCTCCGTATGTCCCCTGCTTCCTTCTTCTTCCCCCAGCTTTATATGCTGAGCATGATGTCATACGGTATGGAATGTCCCTTTGGTCAGTTGGGGTCAGCTGTCCCGGCTGTGCCCCCCCCAGCTCCCCGTGCACCCCCGGCCTCCTGGCTGGTGGGGTGGGGCGAGGAGCAGAAAAGGCCTTGACTCTGTGTAAGCGCTGCTCAGCAATAACGAAAACTTCTCTATGTTACCAACACTGTTCTCAGCTCAAATCCAAACCACAGCCCCACACTAGCTACCACGAAGAAAATTAACTCTCTCACAGCCAAAACCAGCACAAATGTTTACTCTTAAATATTAGAATCTCTCAGTAAACTCAGTGACAGTTTATTCAATCACTGTTAAAAAGTCAAATAGAATATTTTTTAAACCATCTCATTTTTGTCTTAAGAGCAGAAAACCCCACTGTTTTGCATAACATAGGAGGAAAAAAGGAATTGGCTGATTCAAGGAAATAGGTCTGTTGATGAAATTTTTTCTTTTCTGAAATCAGTGTTCAAATTCTGAGTTCACGAAAGGTCGGTTTTTATTTTTTTCCAGTGATCACATGAAATCTTGTCTTTCAAAATAAGAACTTTCTTGTTAAAGAGTGTTGCTTAAACTGCAGAGCAATATCTGTCATGTATGGTATTTTATTGGAGATGTCACTATTGCTCATTGAGCAACTTTTTTGATAAATAGTACTAAAACTATGTAACTGGCTGAATACTTCATGAGACTGTTGAGCAAATCCCTTGAACTCTGTCAATGGATATTTTCATGTAATAGTGTAAGAGAAGCTCTACAATGTTGTCTTATTCTTGAGCAATAGATGAAATGACTCAAGTGAACAAAGAAGTTGGGGTTTTTTTTATTAAAGTCAGTGTGAACATGAACTGAATTTTAAATTTAGAAAGGTTTGGTTGACTCATCCTTCCTCCTCACCTCACCATTATTTTTCACTTCATTCAGCGTCTTGGTTTCGGTACAGAGTAAAAACACATGCACAGGTAAACTGTAAAAGCCTTTCAGACTGCATATACTCTTAGAAAACACGGGACTTTCAGCCCTATTTTGAAAAATCAAAAAGCTCAGCTAAATGTGGGTTTTCGTCCGTATCAGCTGCTTTTTGCCAGACACATTAATTTATTCTATCTCCTGCTTTTGTGTCCAAGGAACTATCCACAGGGTTATTTTCTCTCCCCAAGTACTGATTTCTGCTCAGATTGTCTCCTTTCTTTCCACCTTCAATTAGAAACAGTGGATATGAGCTTAGCTCTACGGCCATGTGTTTATAAGCACATGTGCATTTACATGCACTCGTTGTAAAATGTGCTTTGACAGCCCCCCGCTAAGGCTTTTCCCAGATTAAGGAATTGTAAGCAGCTTTGGACCGCTTGACCCTGCTGGTTCATCATTTATGATGTTCAAAACATGTACATGGCCAATTTGAGTTTATCTAAACACTTAAGAAGAAACTCTTCAATTAAAGATCATACTAACTGACACTGACAGTAACTCTCTTACCAATATGGTGCGGCTAAATCACCATCAGGTGCTGGGAAAAGTGCTTGTCCCTTCATAAAACAAACCAGAGAGCATCGTATTTGGAGCAGTTCTTTCTTAGAAATAATTTTTCATAACCTTGAAAGGAAAAAGTGGTTTACCATCAAATACTCCAGCAAGATTTCACTGCAGAATTTTACTTGGGATGTAATTTCCGAATGCCTCAGTTTCAATGGAAAGAAAAACATATTTATGTATAAAAGGGAATGATACCACGCTTTTTCAGTATCAATCACACAGAATGCTTTATCATTTTAGTAAATGATGCCGTATAATTTTTGTGTCACATCAAACACCAAAGCAATAACTTCACTGAGGGATATTTACAGGGGTATCCAGGCTCAATTGAGACGTCTTCTAGTCCTTTTTCTAAATCGTCACATTTACTGCCTGCTGTAGAAAGGGGAAGCCACCAATTGATTTCTAATTCTGCAAACCCCAGGGTGTAAATGTGATTAGCGGTAATTGGAGAAGTTCAGCAACTGTTAATTTCTCCTCTCTTTGTTGTTTTTCCTATTTAAAATATTAACGAAACGCGTATGTAGGCCAAAACTGACTCCAATGCAGCTGAACAAAGGATACATATTTAATCAGAGCTGTGGGACCCCGATGCGGTTGTCTGAAACAAATGTGACATGTGCTTCCTCTCAAAAAAAAAATAAAAATCAGGCAGCTAATAAACAGCATCAGTATTTTGTTGTAATGTTCATTGTCTACATGATGTCGAGTTTAATGGCATTACACTATGTAAAAAAGCCAGAAGTACACTGCTAAATTTGTCTTTCCCAGTTGGTTGTCCCTGAGGAGATTATAATGCAAGCGGTGGCTTTGTTTGTTGCATGCATAAGTGTGCACATGTTCCTAAGCCTTAAGTTGTAAAGGAAGGTGGTGAGAAGAGACGTTAACCCCTGCACAGCTGAGCGTTTCCTTGGAAAGAAGCAGTTTTACTGGAGCATCAAGTAATCATTAAAAAATAGGTTTTTCTCTCTAACTGCATATCTCACTTAAGTTTATTTCTAGACAAGGTTCTCCCCCATCCATAGGTACAAAGGTTTGTTAATACTTTTTAGCAAGGAAATGGCTGTTATTTTTCAGCCTTAGAAAGGTACCTATGTTTATCTTTAGTCCATAGCATTGAAATGTTTTCCTTATTAACCTAGAACCAGGAAAGTCATGTGCACAACAGTGTGTAGACATACTCAAAATGGTTTGAATATCTCAGGAAGCCAGATGGAAGCCTGGGTTAACTTGGCATGGATAGCTCGCTCTTAGACGGTTAAAGCTAAGTTAGATGGATCTCACCTCTAACCCTTCTCTGGGAGTGCCTGAAAAAGAGTTCAGTAAGTTAATAGAGACGTTGATTGACAAAGGCAAAAAGATGCTCTGTGGGAACAGTTTCATTCCTTCACAGAAATGCCCTGAGGGCATCTTCCCATTGAGCAGTGGTGGGGTTGCATGGGGCTTATCATTTGGAAAGCTGAAGACCGCAGTAATGGTAGATGCCTAATTCCATTTCTGAAAGGCTAGAAGATTGCTCCAGGTAGTCATATTCATGGCTGGAGTTTGTACGTTTCTAACTACCATCCTGAAAGATCACAGGTATTACAGAGATACACCCTAAACCAGATCCCTTGGAAAGGCGTGAACATGTTGGAAACAGGAGCCTCACCGGAGTCGTCTGGCCCTGAGCTACAGAGCTTACCCTGGAGAGTTACCACGACATCGCCACGCTCTCTACTGGACAGGGAGCCCCAAAACGTCAATTTACCTGTCTCACAGGAGATCAGTAATAAACTAACCCCCTTTGTAATAGTCCCAAAGATTATTCCTTAGCAGGTTTTACTCCTGTAGGAAAAGGGAACCAAAAAGCTTTGTATAACTCATCACTTGCATTATCTAATGCTTAAGGGATTCAGGAGACAAGAGTTCTGGGTGTTCAAAAACAGAGGTATCGATCTCACAGTGAAGCTTCCAGTTTGGGAAGACCTTTCCCTTTTGGATTGTCTCAGTAATTAACACCTTTATAAACAGAGTAACACTCTATAACATTTTTGTCTGCCGGATGCTTGTTGTCTGCTCTGCTCTGTTGAGAGTTAAGGCGAGACAGGGCGTAGGCACCACCCTGGGCTCAGACAGGGTGGCCACAGCAATATAAAGATGCAGCTGATACATGAAGGAGCACAGAAGATAGATCCCCATCACATTGTGAGAAGAAATAGATATCTCCAGACTCCAGTTCTGCCACCTCTTGATAATTTATAAATTTAATTTGTCGTTTATTCTATATTTCTTTCACTGGAAAAGACAACTTTGACTTCTTTTGCAAAGAAATGTCAAATGCTTCATTGTCTTTTTTGCTCACTTGACCGTAACCAAGATAGTAAGGATCTCTAGTATCATGAGAAGAATGAATCTTCTGTTTTTCAGTATTTTGAATTGTGTTTGGCATTACTGGTCTATTTTCTTTTGGTAATCCCACCTTGACTTTAAAATAGGCATCTATTATTAAAACATTTTAAATATATTATGATATATTAATATAGTATTAATGTTGCATAATAATATCATACAGTAATCATAAAATACAATATATAGTATCATTATGCATGCAGTATGCATTTATACAGAATATTTTATCAATTTTAAAATATAGTATTTATACACGCACACATACATAACCACACATGCACACACATATATTTACAACATTTTCCACAGAACAAATACTGAACCTAGGAACTAAATAGCTACAGGTGGGACTGCTTTCCCTTCTCTACTAAAATCCAATGCTTGCTGCTATTTATTTAATGGTTAACATTTCTAAGACACCTTTTTAAATGTAACAGGGCAATTTTTTCCTTTTATTTTCTCTGGATTACATCCCAGATACACTGAGGCACCATCATACTGAAAGTCAGAAACTAGAAACATGTTCCCTTGCTGTTTTGTTATCTGTTATGGAGTAAGATGGAGTTGTCTGAGAGTTTTGTTTCCTTTTCTGGCTGCTGTTAAAAACAATTTTTGGATGGGGTGTTTTGCTCCAATGACAGACTATACAGCCCTATTCTGCCGATGGCAGATCTGAACTTGGGCTTCAGGGGAGCGTGTCGGACACTGTTGGGCACTTCTTTCCCCGGTGTACACCTTTCCTTAGGGATTCCCGAATGCTTACACCATGCACAAACCCACCTGTGACCTGGGCTACCTTTCAGAAATACATCTTTCTGCTGACAACAAGAGTGACCATATCTAATCTGTTGAAATGAAGTCAATCAAGGCCCTTGCTCTGCAGTTGTCAGAGAAATAAATACGCTCTTAACCTCCCTCTGAACAAACCTACTGCAGTTTTCCTCCCAGAAATACCTTCTGGAAGAAGTGGCACCATTCTCCTCATTAAAGGATAGCTCCAAAGGCCAGAGAATAGTCTTCCACACATGTAATAAAAAGAGATAAGTGGCTCCAGAGTATGAGTCAATTTAAAGGATTCCAAATATCTTTCTCACTCCTCCTTGACTCATGAACCCAAAAACAGGAGGGGTTGGACTCAGCTGGCTTAGCTTTAGATGTCTAAGTCTCCTGTAGGTATTACATCTGGGCTTATCCCTCCTAGGGTGCACTGATATTTGGAAGAAAGCCTGTGAGTGTAGTCAGTGGAGTCATCGTTCGTCTCATGAAGTGAATACAAAACTCTGGTTACGTGAAAGACACTGCAAGCTCCGTTGGCTGCATGGACTACATCTCTAGGGCAACCGACTTGAGTGTGAACACCTACACTGGAGACACCTGAGGCGGGAGAGAAGAATCTGACAAAAAGTTCACAGGTCCCAAATGTAATATTTTGCAAAGTAGAACTCATTGTCATGAATTTTGTTTAAACTCCACTTCTTTAAATGACATTAAAAACAAAAAAGGGAAACAAACCCATTCAATTTTCAAATGTGTCCTTTCTTCCAGTTTTAGTAGAAAAAGAAAAGGGGAAGGCAGAGTAAAAGGGAAGTCTTTTCACAGAGGAGCTTGAAAGAAACAACAGTTAAGCTCCTTCTTCGATCAGGAGAAAAGTATAGTTCTTCACTGGATACTGTAGTAATAAAGTAAATGAAGTTTAATGAAGTGAAATTATAATGAATCCCACTCTTTGTAGAATAGTACCCAGATGGAAAATATACAGACATGCCACATGAAATGCTGGCCTTGTTACATTCCCAAGAAAAAACATTGCTAAATAGTTTCCGGAGTCAGAGGTTTGAATTTTTCTGCTCTCTCCATTCATGTATCCCTCTGTCCTCATTTCCATCTCTGACATTAGCCATTACACCCCTCCACTCAGTTCTCTGCCTCCTTCTATTTTGTCTCCTTTCAGGGACTACTCTTCCTAAGCCTTTTTACCATGCTAACCTTCAGCTGGTTTGGAGATCTCTCAGAGGAACTCATTTTTCTTCTCGGTAATGAAAAGGCAGTTCTAAACAGAAAGCATGCAAGAAAATGTAGGTAATACAGGTGCTGAGAGCTATGTATACCTGAGTCAGTCATTGATATATCTATACTGCTGAACAAAAGAAGTCAAGGAGCAATTTCTGGCCCAGGGACTATGTGACTATTCCTGCTTAGAGAGTGATCTCGGTCTTGCAGAATTGTCTTGGAGAGAGTTCATTGCCGCGGTCCAAAGCTGAGCCAAAAGAGAGCTATCAGTTAGGTGGCTTTATTTCTTATGCTTTCTTTTTTATTTATTTCACCGTAAAGGTGAACGCTGTGTCTCTTGCTCAAGCCACCTGTAAAGCTACGAAGCATCCCATGGATTTTTAAACCTAGATTATAGACAGATGAATAACACTTGGTTACAATGCTGTTCACTCATTTAATCAGCATAATAAATCCGAAAACACCTTTTTCCCCATGTGTCACTGATATACTGTTATTTCTGCTTTTAGGTTGCTGTTTAGATACTGCAGAGATAGGTGTTATATAACTTTATATGCAAATAATATTAGAAAAGTTTGCACTTCTGCAAACATTTGGCTCGTATTTTTGGTCTGAGCGTTCACAAAGGTGTTCGGCTTCAAAGCTGGTAGAAAAAAACCTGTTCAGCCACAAAGAAAGTCTTGGTGGAAAAGAAATGTTGTGCCTTTTATATAAGATCAGCGAGACGAGAGGAAACTTTTACTTTAGAGCTCTTCAGCTCCTGTTACAACTAGTTTGTGTCTTTATTTCTCAATTTGCCTGTTTTCTTTCTCTTCTTACAGCCTGCTCCACCCACATTTTCTCCCTAAAACAACCATAAAATCGCATTTACAGCTAATTTGTTATGCTTGGAAATGCAATTTAGATTCTTTAAGGGAGGCTGACTCTTTCTAAAAAGACGTCTCTCACTGCTGCTTTTTTTACCTGGCGTACATCTAACCCTGCTCCTCCAGCACGGCAAGTATGATAAATGTGTCAAAAACATTCACATCAAAACCATGTGATACGAGTTGTTATTTTGACTTCTGTTGACACCTCCTGTTCTCTTTCACCCAGATGTTTCCATGAAGTAGCACAAAACTTTTTCTTTTTTTTTCTTTTTTTTTTTTTTCCCCCCTGGGAGTAGAAACAAGCATTTCTGTTTCTAGTGAAACTGAAAGTCTTTCCTCCTCCTATTGCTGTATGCGTGTGCGGGTGCTTTTATGCAGGTGTGTATTTCTTTACTGGAACTGTCTTCAAGACCTGAGGAAGCTTTCTGTCTAAACATATCTTTGATTCACAAGGTACTAGCTATAGATCTTCAATTCATGCAAACCCTACAAGCATTTGCAGATACTGAGCTCAAACAGAGAGAGATCAGACTGTCATAAGATAAAAAGTCAATATTTTGTAGGCCAGAAGGTACATTTTTCATGGCTTTTAAGTCATGGAGTGTTAAAGGTGTCTAGACACCTAACTGCTATTGAACTAATTGGCCTTTAAACAGCTGCAAAAGGATAGTCCTAGTGACTCTTGGCATAAAAGTTCAACGCCGCAACACTCATCCAAGGCCTTGTTCCCTGCAGGACATCCAGCCGTGACTTAGAAGCTCAGGATCCTGCTATGAGGTTCTGAAGAAAAAGGTGGCTGTGAAAGGGGCTGTGGCCACCAGCAAGGAGCTGCTTAAACTAACCAGAGTGAGTGCGCAGGAGAGGAGCTCGGACGGCCCTTACGGACAGACAATCAGCCAGGCACCTAACTCTGGGCCTGAAAGCAAAGTCTATTTTCATTCAGCATTTCCCAACATGACTCTCTCCTGAAATCAGAGTGCCAGCCTGGGCACTAGGACAAAAATGCCCTTAAATCCAGTCAACTGAACGTGGGTGAGGATGCTCCTTCAGCAGCTGAACTCTTTTTCAGCCCCTACTGGTACCTGACCTGAAGCAAAGACTTGAATCCTGATGGCCTTTGTCTTAGTGGGGTGTCCTACCCATGAAGATACCGCAAGTCCACCCTCTCTTCTCCCCTCCCACACATTCACCCCAGCCTGCAAACTAGTAAGTCCTAAAATGCATCTTGTGTAGAATTTCATAGCGTTAAGATCAGAGGGGATCATTGTAACGTTCTAGTTAAACCAGAATATTTTACCCAGTGTTTCCTGTATAAAAACCAATACCTTAAGTTAGAACAATCACTCTTAGAAGGAAAGACAGACTAGATTTAAAGACTCGCACGATGGTAAATCCACCACATCCATTGGCAAAGCTGTTCAGTGATTAATTGCCCTCACTGTTTAAAAAATTACATCTTGCTTCCTGTTTGAATTTTCCAGTGCTACTTCAATTGTTTCAGTCACAAGTTTCTTAACTTCTAGGTTCTGGCCACAACAGGAAGCAGAAGTGCCAAAATACCATGAAAAAATATTTTTGTCTTGTTTTTCCTCCCTCAGAAGGAGAAGGAAGCAATGAAACTAGTGAAAAAGAAACAAGAGATTTGCTCAGTCTGGACACAGCTTCACCTCTAATCAGAGTCTGCAGAGGCATTATTTAAGCTAATCTCTTGCTAACAAATCTGTCTCAGCATTTTTTCTCCAAAGTTTCTGTATCTAAGATATGCACTAGGTAAAGCAGCTCATCCCAGCTCAACCACTGAGACTGGGATTCAAACAGCTTTAACAACTGTACAAACGCTTATGTGCTTTTCCACTGCTGCTGAAAAATTTGGCACGTCTCACGAGGCTGGGATTTATCAGAATTCCAGCGCTTCTTGATTCGCGTCTAACTGATGCATTTTGTTTTCTTACAGCAGTTGACTATTCACCTACTTTCTTCCATCTGATTGCAGGGAAGCTAGCTCTGCTCTGGGTATATTATTCTGTGGTTTCTGACTTTCTGCCTGTGTGTCTCTGCAGCAGCTGGCAGGAAAACGTGCAGCAAGGGCACTTAGTGCACCCAGGGAGAGTGAAGCACGTGTTTACACCTTTTCCTGAGCCAGGGTCAGAGCGGAGGTGCTGGACTAGACCGTTTGTTTTATTCTGGCTTCTTAATATCAGGATCTGACTTCAGCTTCTCCTCCAAGAAGTGTTTTAGTGTCAGCTTGGATTCAAGGGTAAAATTCTGGTCATATGTAACATCACCCACAATATTTGAATTGTTACTAAGATGAACATTCCTGAGGTTTCTTACTACTTTCTTTCCTCATTCCTTTCTTTTTAATGTGCTGCTTTAATTGCAGGATGAATGTACGTTGTGCGTTTCAGTTTACACATGGTTCTACCATTAGAGAACCTGGATTTGAAGTAGTTTATTCCTTTAGGATTTAAATAAATGCGTTGCCCCAGTTTCCGGATCCAGGTTACTACGAGTTAGCCACGTGCCACGCAGGAATATTAGCTCAGAGAATGCTGTAGCTGTTTGTACTGCAAATGCAGCTCTACCTGGTCATAATAAAAGAAATCAGCTTGCTTTTCTTTAAGGACAAAGCCTCCCTGTGTGTTAATTTGGTTCTACACGACAATACATCTTGTCAGAGCTGCCCAACAAATGTGAAAACATACACTAAGAGAATTGTCAGTGAAGTACTTTATGTCAGGAGGTTGATGATCTTTTGCTCTGTGTTGCATGGCTTTACTTCTGTTTCGAAACAAAGCACAGGAAGGCTCCCTGGAAATAAATACACTTATAAAATCCTTTGTTGGCAAAACCAGGTCTCAAATAAACTCAGATTTCCAGTGTTTTTTTCAAAATATAATCTAGTACTTACATTATATGCCGTGATATCAATACATAGGCCTTGATTTCCAGGGTTTTGATGCATTTTTGGTTTAGATTAATTGTATTACAGAGCTGGGATGTGTACTGTGAGGGACTGTGTCTTTGCAGTAATTTGGAAAGGCTTTTTTTATTAATCCATAAGTGCTATGATAGTCTAGCAGAAAAAGAAAGGCAGAGTAAACTGGATACTGAAATTATGACAATATCAAATTGCAAGTAAAATGGGAATACAAAATGGAATTTGGACTGAAATCTGACATTCCGTTTGGAATTGAGTTTAGTCTGAGTTATTGAAACAGTGTAATTTGCCAAGAATTAATTCATACCCTATCATTTTACTCTGTAAATTCAAGTCTGGTTCTTTTATATAAGATATGCCATACTGACGAGTTACTGATTCCATATTTTTTTTCCTTTTCACAGGTGGGGAGAATTCATCTCATCTAATCCAGGAATCTCTGTCTCATGTTATACAGTTAGATAAGTTTATGCCACAGGTTAAGCTTGATGATTATAATAGCCCCTTCTGACCCGAAAACCTATAAATTTCATAACCTATTATTTTAATTCACTTTAAATAAGATGTGCTAGAATAAGTCCTTTGAAAACTCTTGTGCATACAGGAAAATGTGTAGCAAGAGAACTGGCAGCTATGCTGCTGTAGAAAACACTTTTAACATCTCATTCTTTTGGATGAGGATGATTCATCAGGAGTCGTTTGCAAATCTTTGGGCTTTGCAAAGTGGTGTCTTTGCGCAAGAGAAAGCAAACAAAAATCCAGAGTGCTAGTGCTTGTCAGCTTGCTGCTTATAAATGTTTCTATTCTGAGGGCTGGGTTTTGAAAAGGAAAAAAAATAACCCTAAGCATTGCAATAAAGAGTGTGACTTCAAATACGCGCTCTGTAGTCACCCTGAAAACAGACTGTGGAGTGAAGGATGGTGCCATCTCTGTACTAGATCACCCGCACAGGCACCTTTTCCACCACTAAATTTCTCAGAGGGCAGGGTTCCTGTTACGTGGCTCCATGGCTGTAGCCAACAGGGTTTCCACACCACCCGTTTCACCAGCTCTCAGGCTCACGGCAATCCAAACATTAGCCTTACGTGGTGGTCAGTTTACAATTCCTGTCTGCTTAAAGTTATGCATGGCCCGAAGTGCTTCACAGGAGCGAGGCGTAAATGTGCGTGAGCACACCAAGAAACCCTGCCCGTGGTTTCTTGCATTGGTAACCGGTGGCACCTCAGACACGCCTCGGTGTTTAGAAGTGACCTCGTGTTGGCGGCTGAGATGAAATCTCAGTTGCTGACATATTGATTTGGCTCTAAAAACAGTAATAAAGCAAACACCAGAAATGTATAGCCAGAGACAAATATTCAAAAGAGAAGAGAGTCCCTTTCATTCCCCTTCCCGGCTCTCTGGCCCTGGAAAAGCCCACGGTTTCCCTGCAGCCCAGGCTCTGTCAGCAAGTCCATCACCGCGCTCTGACTGTCAGAGATCACTTGTGGGAAATTTTCAAGCCATGCTTGTTTGGTTTTCCCCTTCCTGTTTGACTTGTATCTTTAAATAATGTGGTTACTTCACAACAGCTTGTTTTTTGACTGGGGCACAGGGCATATTTTTCTAGCAGATAAAAAAACTTCCCACAATTTGCCTTGTGTTATTTCCCTTTTTAAAGGGAGAGCTGATAAATTCAGGGTAATATGTAATAGATGCTTTCCTGTTTTTACTTATTGCTCTGTCAGACTTGTCAGCCAGAAATTTATTAGCTCGTTTTGTGGCTGTAATGTTTAAACGAGAGCAAGCAGTGCACTTACCCTAAAGAACAAGTGTGAATAACAGTGCTTATATTGTAACCTGCTCCATAGACCAGCATTGGAGAGGAAGGGTAGGTCTTTTCCACACCAATATGCCCTTACCTATATCGGTATCTTTATTTTTAATGTTTGTTCTCTCAGTTCGCCTCTGTGCTATTCTCGCTTTCCAAGTAATTGGGAAACCAAAGGAGGGAGGGTAGGAATAGCTGTTGGTCTTAATTTCAATCACTTGAAAGTGAGTTAACCAGCCTGAGTAATCATCGAAGCACTCTCTGTAATCAATGGAGTGAAGAGATCTCCTTGAGCCAATCTACCACGTTTATTTCTGGATAGGGTAGATTATCCTCTAGATCATCTTGCCTCTTCCTTGCATGTAGGGAGAGCCTAACTGATCAATTAACCACAACTGAAGTAGCAAAAGTCAAGGAGGTGAATGAGCTGGCCATGGAGAGAAGAGGAGACTCAAGAAAAATCCAGAAACCAAGGATATGTCTGCCAAGTTACCCCAGCAGTACTCCTGACACTCACACAACCTTCTTCCACCTACCCCTGCTTCTTCTACTGCTTGTATCAGTGTCTGATGGGTATGTTACCTTCACCTGAGATTGACCCCACCTGAGGAATAGGTGCCACAGCCCCTCTGCCGTTCAATAAAGACTGCGTTTACGCAAAGTGAGCAGCTCAGGTCACAGAATCACAGAATCATTAAGGTTGGAAAAGACCTTTAAGATCTTCAAGTCCAACCGTCAGCCCAACAACATCAATCCCACTAAGTCATATCCTGAAGTGCCACGTCTACACATTTTTTGAACACTTCCAGTGATGGTGACTCCACCACCTCCCTGGGCAGCCTGTGCCAATGTTTGACCACTCTCTCTGTAAAGAAATTTTTCCTAATATCTCATCTAAATCTAGTGATGGGTTGATGTTTGGTTTGTTT
This sequence comes from Phaethon lepturus, assembly GCF_000687285.1. Lineage (NCBI taxonomy): Eukaryota > Metazoa > Chordata > Aves > Phaethontiformes > Phaethontidae > Phaethon > Phaethon lepturus. Next base: position 78,941 of record NW_010555380.1, on the reverse strand, counting down.
ATTTGCCTGGAACCTAAATCCTCTATTATAGAGGGAGAATGTAGATACTTTCTGGGTTGGAAGTTGGTGTGATAATGGGCCGGGGACAAGGAAAAGCAGCAGCTTTTGTGGCACACAGGGTATATGCTGCATAAAATAGTGATAGGATAGTAAAAGGACATTGCAGATCTCTTCCCTCTGTGGTAAGCCAGCTTCAGAACACTCTCAAAGTCTAGAGAGTTAACTGAAGGTAGCAGAAAATCTGCCTTGCTGAGCTGAGTCATTAAAAATCTTGCAGGAGTCAGAAACATTTGAGTTGAATTTTCCCCTTTTTACCCAAACATGGGGGAAAATGCTAGTGTCCCCTTGCACTTCATGGCAGCAATCAAAATGCTTCCTTATCTGGACTTTCTTAGTCATTTCAGACTGCTGCACACAGCAGGCAGAAGAAAGCCCTGGTCCCGAAGAGCAGCTGTGGAGATGGCACTGGTGTGCTGTCAGACTCATACCCGCTGGAGCAGTGTCAGTGGAAACACAAACCTGGCCAGGACAAGTCTTGCCAGCTGGGTGAGGACTGAGCAGGAATATATTGGGTACTTTCTGTGGTTGGAAAACACCCTATTTGCTGTGCTGCCCAAATAACACCCACCTAGGTCTTCAGAGCTTGCACATTGCATGGAAACCAATTTTCTTCTACTGATTTTGAAGACCCAGGATTGTGCCCTACTAATATAAATTATCAAAGATAACCCTGCTTCCAGCCTGCAGATCAACAGAGTCACACATTGTAAACTGCACTACACCCAAGAATTCTGTGGCATTTTTGAGACAAAAGGGGATAAAGGGAAAGCAAAATCACAATGACCAAACTGAGTCAAGTAAAAAATGTCTTGTTATTGGTCACCTTACATTAACACTCAGTGGTAGCAAATGATAAGGAAAAGCATAAAAAGCAGAGTACCCCCCAGACTATCTCCAAAGTGATTGTTTATAGGTGCATCCAAGGTCTTACTTTTGAATCAGATAAATCAGCATCAGCCTCCAACAGTCGTGGTAGGAACTGGGCGAAAGATGTCACGTGGAACACTGTTCTGAATCAAAAATATACATCTGTTGCCTTCAACACAAATATCTGCCTGCCGACAGCATCAAACCCTTTTGGAAACTAAGGTCTTTCCCTTCCACAGCTGCTCCATGTGAGTGCACCCACACTGAAGATTATTTTGTTCAGCAGCTACTGCTGTTTTGAGTTCGATTAATATAGGCACTTCACTTCTTCCACTTTGTTAACCGCAGATCCTGCCAGTATTAGCCCTGAGCAAAACAGCAAAAGTGGGCCAAACGTTTGTCCTCTTTCCAAGAACTTCTTGGAAATCCAGACAATGTCATTTGCTTCACCATTTTCCATAGTCAATGGCTACTATATTCCCTATGCCATTACTATATTAAGGGACTGGCCAGGAAGTCATTCTGTCAGATTTTCTCAAGTGGAGAATTCCAGCTCTGAAAAAGAAATCATCTACAGACCATTTTATAATCCAAACTGATACTTGTAGGAAAAATGAATATCCCTTTATCGTGGAAGGGTGTAAGGAAATGGAAGTACAGTTTTGCAGTGCCACTATAATAAACTTCAAAGTACATTAGAATTTACTTTCCATCCCTACACCCAGACATGAAGTCTATACATTCTGTCACTACACACATAAAATGAAAACACTTTCCAATCCAAAGCAGGAAAGGGCTTTGCTCCTTGTTCAGCAATTAAGAGGTTCAGTTATGGAAACATTGTGCATTCTTCAATTTGAAAAGAACTTAGTTCCTTGTGATGCCCAACGTTATTAAATCCACATTAAAAGGACAAGCTTACAGAAACAGTGAAGTCATACATCTGAATGTAATGGCACCATAATCCATTTCTATCACATGTTGTATTTTCCAAATTACAGCTCTTCATAGTTGCAGATTGAAGGTTGTATTATTCTATTTAGCTAACAGAAAATAACTTCTACCAATTTTCCACCAGCAGTTCCTAAATCACCATAAACACAGAGCTTACCTAGAGTTTTGTGAATATATACTTTTTCAATTTACTGGCCAATAGAAAAACAGCCAAACAAAACATTCTCTTTTGGTTTCACATGACCCAAGCTGTAGAATTTCCTTTTATTTTTCATTTGTTTAGTGATAATATGCCATTTTGAAACAAAAGCATAAAAATATTTTGTTTTGAAACTATTACATACTTGATGCAGAAGTTTATCACTTTCCACACTGAACTACTCATTCCAGAACAGTAGCAGAATTTATCAAGATGGAGTCAGGCTCTTTATGGAGATGAACAGTGAATAACTATCAGGCAATGACCATAAAATAAAACAGGGAAAGTTCTGACTTGACTTCTCAGCAGAAGGACAGTGAAGCATTGGGAAAAGTTCCCCAGAGTTTTCGCAATCTTGGTCCTTGGAGGTTTTGAAGTCCAAACTGGACAAAGCCCTGAGAAACTGGGCTGAATTAAATCTTGACCCTACGTTGAGCAGGAGGTTGGACTAGAGATCTCTTGAGGTTCTTTCCAACCTAAAATATCCTATGATTTTATGAATTCAGCAGAAACAAATAATTTTGATTAAACGCAATCTGTCTTGCTGAGAAAATAAACTTATTCAATCAAGGACATCTCATTTAAAGCTGGTCAGTCGTGCACCCATGACTTTAACCTGAAGTATAATAAGGAACATTGTAATGAATTTGCTGGGTGGTGACAGCACAGCAGGAGATAGCATGTCAGAATTGTTAAGACTGATTTTGCTACTCTGATTTCCTTTTTCTTTCTCCAGAATTCACATCTTAAAGAGTCTTCAGCAATATTTAGACTAGAACTTGTCACAAATGCTCAGGGCTCAGGTTCCCCTTCCAGGAAAGGGATGTGATTTTTAGGTAGTTGCACTGGGATATACTAGAGCTTTAACAGTGAATAGTCTTTTCTGGGATGTGGTTAAAGCTGGCTAAAGCAACAAACTGTAGATTTTTCCTTTTTTTTTTTTTTAATAAGAAAATTGTGCTCAATTATTTGTTCTCAAGAACACTTGTTCTTGTACTTGTTGCAGTTACAGCTGTAATTATTCTGAAGAACATTTCCTGAACCATTGTTCTACCTTCACAAATTACTACTAAAAATATTTGGTGAACATTGGTGTGTTTTACTGCACAGAAATGGAGCTGCTTAAATGGGCTTTTGGAATAGTCACTGTCCACATCGGCAGCTCTGGTTACTGAGTCAGAAAATGAAGTTAGATAATGAATATTTGATGGAGAACATTCCCCAGTCAAAACATGTAAGAGTGGGGGCCTCAGCTTTTCACTCAACTGACTCTTGAGTAGTACCATCAGGTTCTGGACTAACCTTATGACAGGATGAGGTATACGATGTCCTAATGGTTTCTTTCTCCTTGTCAGTCCTAATGCAATAATTCGGAAAATTATAACACTTTCAAGATTTTGATTCCAGTAAGGAAAAAAAAAAAATTGTCATTTTATAGAATTAATTCCATGCTTTTGACTAACAGTAATTAGTCTATTGGCAAAATCTGGAAGAAATAGGCCAGCTGCTGCAAACTAGGTGGCTACTTACAGCTTGACTTGGCTCTATCCTCCAATAAGACAGATCCTTATTCAGAGATCCCCAAGACAGTGTTGATCAAACTAGCAAGTTTGGCCATGGTTTTGTTTTACACATACTGAGACGAGAGTTTGCCCAATGGTGCATGAACATAGCTGGAGAGCTTTTGAGACCCACGTGGAACTTTGTAGTATGGTATGGATGCCACGGCTCCAGTCAGTGTTGATTTGGGGAACATGTTCCACCCTGGCAAGCTGGCATTCCCTTGTTAAACTCTAAGCCCTAGAGAGGGAGCATGAACTATTTACTACCTGTTGTGCACCTCCCTTGTGTTTTGTATGCTGAGTTATTGTCTCTCGTTGTGTGCTTAGACCAGTAAGAACATAAGGAAGTCCAGGCTAGTGGAGTCTATAAGCCAAGGAGCTGGTGAAAACATGTAGCCAGAGTAGGGAATGACTTTGCATTATTCTGATGCTTTTTCATTACTTCCTGCAGTGCGATATGACTGAATGAGTCATCACAGCCGCAAGGACTAAATTTAGGACATCTTTGAAATAATGACCCTTCACTGCCTACGCTAAATGGCCTCTGTTTTCTAACTAAAGGCTCCTAAGTCGAACTGTGAAAGGACAGAGACTTTAACTTTTGGCCTAATACAGGGTCATCGGGGTAAAATCATGACATTCAGGAGATAACCATCTACTAGTGTCCTTTGGCAGTAAATTCTTAGAAGCCATACTATATAAAACAGGAGTTATGGTTTTCTTCTATCTTCTGAGACAAATGTAGTAGCAGTCACACTTCTTAATGTATTCTTGTAACTGTAAACTAATTATTATGGACAATAATTGCCGTGATAGGGTCAGTTACAGTTCTCATCACTGCATTTTCATTAGTTAGCACGCATTCATTAATGATGCTAGCCATTAGCATAGCATAAACCAGCTATTGGAGACGTCAGAGGGGTGACCTGCACACAGATAACAGGGAAAATGTCAAATCATTTTCTTCTACACTCTCCATCTACATTGTCAAGCACCCACTTTTGTGATGAGGGAGCCCAAAGTTATATTTTAATGATGGGGAGTTATACCTGGCATCCGAGTGTCTGTGGGACTGGAAAGACCAGAAAAAGCTGTCAAGGAAAGCTGGTGTTTGGCAAATGATGTCAGCCACTAAGAATCTTACAAGGCGTATGATCAGAGTTCCCTGACTATGCGCCAGCGACTCCTGAAAAAGACCAGCTGTCGGCCATGAAAAGGAGAATGGCTCCTGGAATGGTGGCTGAGAGCTAAAAACTGCAGCAGTCTTGGGAGATGCAGACCTTGGAGCCTTGTATTTGCTCAAGCACCTGCAGAACATCATCAAAGAGAAAGGAACAAAAATGAGGAAAGGGAGGAAAGGAAAAAAAAAAAGAATATTAAAAAAGGTTGTTAGGACTTGCCTGAGGCTTGGGGAGCGTGAAATATCTTCCAGAATGGATCACTCTGATAATGAAACTTTAGAACCCGATTAAAGCTCACAGCAGTGGGGAGAGGCAGCTCCATCGGCTCACAGCTGCAGCCGAGCCTGGGAGGAAGGAGAGCTCTGCCTTAAAATCCACCCGGGGAGAACACAATGCGGGGAACATCTGGCACACCGGAGGAATTAAAAGGATCAGCTAGAGTGGTAAGCAGGGCAATGCACCTGGCGAGACCCAAGTGGAATTAGGTCAAAAAACCATACCAGCATATACCCAGACACAGGGCAGGTCCAGCCCGCTTCAGACTGGGAGCCCACGGAACCGCAAAAGAAGAAAAAAGGGTTTTCATGGGCATTACTGTCTGGGAGGGGAGAGAGAAATCTGAAACCAGGTGACTTTTTTGTAATAAATAGTTCACAGGGAATATTAAACAAGAAGTCCACAGAGTAAAATTCTGATGATGTTAATGCAAAGTACATCTTGAGGAAAGGAGGAAGAACAAAACTTAGAAAGTGAAGATAACTTACATTTCCTGAGAAAAATAAAAGCCTATGCCCCTTTGGAAAGTGAGTGCAGCAGGATAAAAGAGGTCCTGAGAGAAAGGACACTTGATCTTTTCTTCCTTTTTTTTTTTCCCCTTGTATGCCAGAATCCTTGCAAAACTCCTAGCCTTCTGAGGTAGGACACGAAAGCAGAACTGCAGGTAATATGGAATGCTCATGGGAATTTCTAAGGCACATTTAGAAAGGAAAAAATTTTCAGAAAACTGCAGACTCAGAGAGAAATAGATGACATTCTGTCCGTACTGAATGCAGTGTCTTCATATTGACTGGTTGCTCCAGGCAGCTCTGAATAAGGGCCAAGCAGAGGTGGGTGACCACAAGTATCCATTCTGAAAAGTGGCACCTCTAAGTATGTATGACCTGTTTATGTGCCAGGTCAGCTCAGGCTGTTTAGAATGATGGTGGACATCATTAGGTCTCATTAACTCCATAGTCTGGATAACCGAGGACAACCTCTCATGTTTGAAGGTTCAGGTTTCAGCTTCCTTTGTGATAAGTAAAGAAAGCTAAATCCCAAAGTGAGGGATTCAGGGAAATGTCAAGATGGTTTTCAACACCTTATTTTTTGTGAATAGTCAGAAAGTTGGAGAGACTCCAAAAGCAGCTGTCACAGAACAGAGTTCATTTGGAGCAAATCTCAATTGGTCCAGACAGGAATTGTCTTAGAAGTTTGGAAGAAAACTCTTTCACTCTCCTGTGCCATAAAACTAGTTCAATGATGGATGGTGGCAGGGGCAAACTTTTGGGAAAGGCAATTTCACTTAAAAAAAAAAACCTTCCCCCAGACTGCTGTAGAAACTTGGACTCTGGGGCCTCCGTTTTCCTCCCTCCACCCTACCTAGGAACTTTATACAGTTGAAAAGAAATCTAAACAATTGGAGGGAGATTTGGCTGGGAATACTGAGAGCTGGCAAGGCCCTGCTCCCTCCCTAACTGCAGTGGTTTGTGATCATTAAAGTTAGTCTCTCTAGGAAGAAAAAAAAGGACAAAATGTGGAAATGCATGAATCATACATTCCAAGCAGTAAAAACATAAAATTATGGAAGTTAGACTGTATGATTTTCCTGTCCCTCTCCCACTGTGTCTCCATTCCCTGACTTAAAATAGAGAGAAGAAAGCTGCAGTGAAGTGAGACCAGGGATTAAGTGAGTCAAGAAAGGAATCAGTGGAGCTGCTCTGAGATCTGTAGGCAGAGCAAACAGTGAGAAGCAAAAGAAATAACTATAGCAACATGTGTGTGTGTGTGTGTAAGCAGATGAGAAGAGTCACAATGGATTTATCTAAATGTATTTAGGATCACTTATTCTGTTCTGTCTCTCAGACCCTGAAGTGACATTAGGATCTCATACATGCATTGCAAGAGAGAATCGTCCCTTTCCAGCCTAAACAGACAAAACAGAGCAAGGTTGAGAGAAAAAGCCAAACAGAAAATACGTTTGTGTCCCATCACTGTTCAGGGGGGCAGAACATACTGAAGCCCTACCAGGGATGACAATCCAGTTTTGACAATACAGTGCCCTAGTTGTATCAGAGATCGCTGTATTGACCAGTTCAGTCTCCATGTACGAGGGCTCTAACTTCCCAGAGATACCCCATCACCAAGAAAAATACACAAAATTATCCATTTTCACATTTTCCTACCTGGATCTGGGTTATTCTAATTTATGTATCAGTCAGGGTTAAAACTGAGTTAAACCCAAGAGTAACAGCAATTATAGGGATGGCTCTTAGCTCTGTTTTAACAATTTGTCATCGTAGTTTTTGGAGGATGCCTTTGCTACAGCTGATGACATTTAGGTCTGAAAGACTTTGTGAAATGAAACAAAACCAAGAACAGCCAATGCAAAAAGGGCAAGCAGTGTTTTGCTGGTTTTGCTCTCAGTATTTCTTTCTCTATTTGGAAAAATCTGCACGCCAAACTCAGTGAAACCGTATCTCCAGTTGGCACAAACCATCACAGCTTCACTGAAACGAATGGAGTTTACACTTGCTATGGATCTAGTTCAATGAACAGAAACCTATGAAACCTTACACTAATTAGGAAAGTGGGCAAAGTAGTGTAGCGTTATTGTCAAGCCCTTCTCCCAATAGGTGCACGTGTGCTCTTATAGAGGTAAGTAACATGAGTTTCCCTCAGCGGAAAGAGAAGTAGGTTTGACCAAGCAACAGATCAAGAAAGACAAGAAGCTGCCAAAGCTGAGAAGAAGATGTGAAATAATTGTCAACATGTTAATGATGGTTCTTTAGAAACAAATCCCTTGGAAAAGGCAAATTTTAGATATTCTGTGTTTTTTTGCCACTTCCAGAGCTCAGCCTAAATCCCTATGTTATTTAATGGAGAGGTTTCATTCAATTAGGGGGTCGATGATGTTCTTATCAATGCTTCACTTCATTAAATCAAAATGACCGTGGAAGTTGATTTTGACTAAAACCCTAAGTTACAAGTGCCAGTTATGGAGCCTGATGAAGGGGGAAATTTTAGAGTCAGAAACAGGCTAATAAAGGAGAGCGTGTTTGAGTCCAGCAGCTTGTTTTGTGTCCTGGTACCACTTTGCTGTGTGACCTTGGGATAACCCCCTCACCTTTCCATTCCTTGCTTCTGTGCTTCCACTTTTAATGCACACCTTCTATAACTGTCCTCCTTTCAAAGCAATGATAAGTCTAATGAAAAGCAAAAAGCAAAACAGCCCTGCTTGTTCCTGTTCAAGAACTTTGAGGTTTTAGATAAAAAACAGAGGTTTAGAATGAAATTTATAGTCTAAAACCTAGTAGGGTGGATGAGCTCTCCTGAGGTTTGACATCAGTATTTTGAATTATCCATTTAATGATACTTTGCATGAGCAGTTTTGTTCAAAAAAATGTATGTTTTGTAATGGCAGAACAAAGTCTCATAGGACAGATTTGGGTAACCTGTAAACAAAGGATGTCCACCTCCAAAATAGCAGCCAGCATCTGAAACATTGTGACAAACTCAAGATTCATCTTCCTGTTCTGGACACAAGGAAACATAAAAGTTCAGTGATGTATCCCAAAATATGATCACAGCCTACCAGGACAGCTGCCTGTAGCACCTGGGCTTTGGGCTCTCACGTGACTCACAGCAGAAGATAACAACTGACCCCATTTCTGACTGAAAGGTGAAATCAGGCAGCTGATAAGAAATGTTAGTCAATGTTCCATGGTGGAATATAACTTTTAATAGTTCTGCTGCGGGGACCTGAGAGCCTCTGGGTAGGTGAGGGCACATGTATGCAAGAAAATACCCTTGAGGACATCTGGGAACATGAGTTGCAGCAGGCAGAGACATTTTTGTCTCTATGGCAGGGCTCTCATTCGGCACCCCCTGAAACACCCCTTTTCCTCTCAGGTCCCGTCTGCCTCTTCACAGCAATGCCGGGGATCAGGCCCAGCAGTACGGATCATGAGATAATGTAAGGACGGGCATCACTAAATCATGTTGACCAGAGCATGGACGAAGAGGGAGGAACAGCTTGTGTGCAACATCTAGGAGAGCTTGGTGAGATGGGGAATAGAGGAAAGCACTAAAATGGCAAAGAAAATGAGCATTTATCCTTAGAAGGGTAAATATGGGTAACGTGTCTAAAGCTTAAATCAGCATTTTATTTCTCCCCCATTCATTCTAGTGCGACTGCTGAAACAACCAGCCTTACTTTATTTGCTGTCAGCGTAACTGCTGATGGGAGGGGGAGGCGAAGGTCCCAGTCACAGCTTTGTTGAGCAGTGTGCACTAGTGTGACACAGCTTGGACAAACCTACCAGCAGGGATGTAATCTGCAGACCTGTGGAGCACTTTTGTTCTTGCAGCATTGCTTTGCTTTGCAACTCTACAGCCCTGGTAGGAAAAATAAAAAATTAGCCGGAATTGGAAAGACTAATTTCTGATACAAACAAAATACCAAAACATTGGTAATTCTTGCCTTTTAAAAACAAACCTGTTATGCTTCTTTGATCAGTGGCTAGTTAGAACAGTACTGCGTATCTGTATATCTTCTGACAAACAATTTCTGGTGCCAATATTAGAGAGTCCTCCGATACGCACATTAAATCTAAATTAGTGTATTAAATGTGTTAAACTGCATACAACTGTCAGCTAATGTGACATTTATCTCACGTACCTGATATACTGCCACCCACATCTTCAGCAGAATCCTAGCTGTGCTACATTTTTAGTATGGGAAATAAATATATTTTATACAATGCATTATAAAAATTCTTGCTGCTACCTACGTATAGCTGGAATTGAATATACCACAGATGCAGTGATTATATTCAGGGTGATCAGTTGAGATTAACTGGGATTCAGATGTGGATCAACACTTTCTGCTTATGTCTAAGACTACACACTCCAGTCTCAGAGCATGAATTGCTTGATAGGAAAGTGCGTAGCTACAGAAAACTCTATTTCTGGAGACCTGACGTAACAGCAGGTAACCTAATCAATCTCTATCCAATGCAGCAAAGAGATATTGTGGTATGCAGCTATACTTGCAAAATTATGTGGCTTAATTAATGGAAGTTTGAATATAAGCATCCCTTTGAGCGCCAGGATGTTATTCAAAGTAGCACTAAACTAAAGTGACAACCAGAGGCCAAATAAGGACTAATTTCTGTATGTGGATTAATTTGATTTAAACCTTGCCAAAACTTAGCTTGACAAAACTGCATGGAAGCATTAGGCAGGTAGTGCATGGGACATTGTGCTATAGTTTGGGACAGACCTTTAGCTGCTGAGAGGTATGTGGCCTGAGAGTGAGAACAAACAACTTGTGATGTTGCCATTACCCTATAGGGTTACCTTGGGCAGCTCACCATGCATTTTTACCCTAGTTTCCCACTCTTTCTTTAGGACCATTATGCTATTATTTGTTATAACTCACTTTGAAATAAACTTTTGAAATACTTTAAAAAATTGGATTAAAATTACTATGGGTTTTATAAACTACAGATGATGTGAATACCAGCTGAATATAAATCTTTCTGTTGATTTAAGGACAGCATCTTTTCAGGACTTCTCTAGCAACTCTGAGTTGTCTGGGTCGGGTAGAAATTCAGTGGCACTACACCAACAAAGGGAAAGGTTTCCTACTGTGTATGAGCAAGACAGTCCTTTAAGAGAGGTATCATTTTTAGAAATACTCTTCTGCCACTCATGAGAAACCCAAGGAGACCAATGGCAAAAAGGAGCTGCTCTTATTGGGACAAAGAAGAGAAGATATAATACTTACAGCAAGGTTGCCTGAGTTACTTTTACAAGCTGATCTTACAACAAAGTACACATATTGCACACGGCAGACAAAACCTCTCTGTTATTTTGAGTACAAACTAAGGAGATTTAGGGAAGGCTACCTCAGTGACTGCCTGGGGAAACAGAAGAAAGTAACTGCATTTTGTAGGTGAGATGGGAAGGAAGGTATCTTTGCTCGGAAATGCTCTTACCTCCCAAGCATCAGGAGAATTGCTAGTGGACGTAAGAGTATTAATGTCTCTAGCAGCACCGTCTATGTAACACTGTTTTACCAGCATTCATAGTTTAGAGGGCATGGCAGAGGTAGAACATTTGTCCACATTCCTACGGGAAATTCATCTATTAATACGTTCAATCAAAACTATAATTTACTATAGACTGACTGAAAAGGTCATCTGAGTTTTCCAGACGTTTTTCCTCTGGTAGCAAAGGGACCTAAATCACAACTGCTGAATATGCGGTAGGAAGACATGTTCACTGGGATGGTGCCAATGGACACTTTCAGCTTGTCTCTGTTGTCAACCATGGCACAGACTCTCCAAGCACAAAATTTGGGTACTTCCTTCCCTAGGGAAAAAAAAAAAAGAATATTAGGAGAATAGAGGAGTGCTGAAAAGGCTTTGAAGAAGTGGCACAGCTCTTCTCTCACTGTCCCTTTCTCTCTCTGTTCCCAAAGGGACCTTGATAACACAGCCCTCAGACTTTTCAAAGGAGCTCCCTTCCAGTTTGAGAGCTACTACTACACTAAAGGTAAAACTACTAGCCTAGCTGATGCACTCCTTGCATGATTTATGGACAGGCCAACTTACAGTGGTCCAGCTCTTCCCATGACCTTCACCTGTACTTGAGGAGTTCCTCTGAGGATGTTGGAAGATGCAGAGGTCACTATCACAGCACCAAAGTCTCCTGTGAGGTTTGGGCATTGGGAAGGCCCAGCTAAGGAACGGGGCAACACCGATACATCTGCTTGTGCAATGCCACCTCTCCATTTCATAGCAATGTACCCGTATTTTAGAGCACTCCTCCATGAATATCACTCTTCCAGTGCCTCAGTTAATCGTCGCATGAGGGAGGCAGGGATCAGAGTCTCCCCAGAGCTGTGTGAATTGCATCCCAGTTACCCAGTTGTCCCTTACTTAAACACAGTTAAGAGAGTTTTGCTCAGCCATGACACCATCAGGCTTTTGTTTGTTAAGAAAAAGTTTTCCTGGCCCACTCTGGGCCCTGTAACTACTAAATTTTAAGATGACAAAAGAGTCTAAACTCAATTTCTCCACACAGTGATCTAAAAATTTCTGAAGCATTTTCCAAATGACAGCAACGCACAATGTGCCATTAATCACAGCTGACAAGTTTTCCTGAGCAACCCCTGATTGATCCTGATGTTGTCAAACTTTCTTTTTCTTTTGACGTCTCTCTGATTGGCATCTCTCTTTAGTGCTTTTGTGACCTTTCTGCTGTATTGATCCACACAAATCACAGGGAAGTGAGCAGTTTCATGAGGGGGCAAAGTTGATAAGAACAGGTCAAACAGTTACTGGGACCTCTGCTCACCACCACTTTAATGATTGATTAGTGGGAGTGTGGAGGAAGAGCCAAGGACATCAAAATTAGGAAATTATAAGGTCTCAATCAAGACGTTCTTATAGTCTCTTTTTATGGCTCCTATTGAAGTCTCTTATCTTCTTGGATTGATTAGTAATGCGAATAGACTTTGTGTTGCACACGGAGATCAATTTATCATCGAGTTTATTGAAAGATCTGGTGGTTGCATGCAATGAATTTGATGGCACCAGTTCTGCGGAGGCAGGTCTGGCATCAGAAGCTTCCCTTCCTACAGTACAGCCTTCACACATTGGGTGGCCCCAAGACATGAGGGTCCCCACTGGCAGGGAAGCTGAATGCTCCGTAGTTCTGGGGTCAGGGCCGTGCGTGGCTGCACACCTTCTGGGTATCTCACAATATGCTGCAGCAGAATTGCTAGATGAGGAATTGTCTCCAGCACAAAACATCCTAAGAGCCAGGAATGCACAAAAACATAGTAAATCAGCAAAATTTTTCGATGAATTGATAATGTCCACCACAAACGCGTGGACTGGAACGTGGGAGTGTGTAGCAGAGTGAGCGTGGAAGAGGGCTGGCTGGAGCTGTATGCACAAGATCCCCAAGCAAAAGGAAATACACCACAGATTCAGCCCTGCAGAGCTGGCACAGCACAGAAAGTCTTGCTTTATTCCCTTTTCCTCTTTTTCTCCTCGTGCATCACTCCAGAGGACGTGCTGTTCAGAGGGTTATGTTAAGCTGGGAGAACAAGTTAGCTGAGAAATGATTTGCAGGCTGAATATCTGAACACTCAATTTTTAATCATTCTTTCGCTTCAAAACCCTGTGCACTTAATGTGGAGTACACACATGTGAACAGGCAGTTGTGTGTATCCCTCTCCTGAAGAGCGCAGTATATTTTATTGGCAATGGCTGGGGCTATTAGTTTCTGTCATAAACCTGTTGCAGATTTTGAACATTTTGAATTCTGTTGCAGAGCCATCAACATTGCTTTATAATGGGTATAAATATGGGTTCAGTGCAAGGATATACTCACAGCACTGAGAAAAGAAATTGTAGTCGTTCAAAATGGGAAGAACACATTTTCTTGAATCCATATTTAGCCCTGTTCTCACACTGATCAATACATTTTAGTAGTGGAATGGTCCATATTTAGATATCAACCAATTTAGCTGTGCTGTATTTTGTATTGAGAAACTGGCTCTTAAATTCTCATATTTTCTTCCTTCTGCACAATATCAATAAATAAACAAAAATATTATTTCATGGGAAGCCCTGAAAATTCTGAGCAAAAAAAAAATCAGGACTACTGAAAAGAAACATTTTGTTTATGTACTATCTTCCACACCAGCTGTGCTTCTTCCTGTGAGATGAAAATACCGAGTTTAAATTTTGTCACTGAAATCCAACCAAAACACAATAAAATTAATTTTATCCTCAAATGCTTTACCTGACTAAGAATTCACTGAAGTCATCGCAGATTTGCAAAATGGTTTCAGGAAGTATGTTGGTGTTTTTTAGAAATGGACTCAAGATTTGATTTTTGGGACGTATATTTGTGTCAATAGTGCTCCTAGGGTGGCAAAGTTACACCTTAGAAATCTCATGGTGATGGCAGGAGAGCCCATCCTTCCTTTTTGTTCCTACAATGGTATCTTAAGCTGATATGGCTTTTACTTCCTTCTTGCACTGATACAAGACCTGCTACTATCACTCTTACACTACGGAGACCACATGGTGGAATCACTCCCCTACCTGTTGTGTGTAGACACAGACTACCAATTTGTTGGACCTTTCTCTTTCGGGTTTTTCTGGATGGTCAGTGGAGCAAGATGATATGAGATGACATTTTCAACACAGCCCAATGTCCCAGGACAGAACAAGCCGAGAGTCAGAGGAGTGCAGTGGTTTACTTAAGATATACAGGCTGAGTTTTAAAGAGTAATAAAGAGGAATGTAATAATATGTGGCACTTTGAAGCCTGGAAGCAAAACTATCCTGATGTCTGTGCTACTAATCCTAATTATGTTCTACTATTAAGTAATGCAGTTATAAACTGTATCATAGATAAAAGTGGTTTAGTTATGTTTCTTTATTTCCATTCATTTAATCTTCTGATTTCCCAATTCTATCAGCAAAAAAAGTATTTCTCTTATTTTAGACCTTGAGTAACTCCTGGCACCAAGAAAATCCAAGGCATGACCTTTTGGGGCAGCGGCAGCAGAAGTGACAGGCATCTTCAGTGATCTGCAAGATCAAGTACACACCTGATTGTCTCAGGTGTGATGCAGCGTCAACTTGGTTGCGTTGCTTCCAGTTCTGGTTTAGCGAAGGGATCCGTTCATCCAAGTATATGCCTTTCGCTACCATTGTAGGGCAATGACAGCTCTTAAATATTCTTCTGCTTAATTGCTCTGAGGAGCCTGTTTTGGTACTAATTATTTGAATGCACCATGCAAGACGCCTGCAATTGCAGCTTCTGCATTTATTTTCGGGTGATGTGGTAACACCTCTGTGTTGTAGCTATTTACTCATGAAAAATGCACTAAAATAGCTGCAGTGTTCAGATAGGATTATCAACTTTTTTCTTCTTAATCTGTAAGTTTTTTAAACGCACCAGATCAAATTAATAGCAAATTTAGAGCTTTCTGAGAAGCGGAATAAACAAACTGTTCATTGCCTTTTTTTCCCCTTTGTTGACCTGTGCAGGACACTCATCATTTCTGCTGTATGTTGTCAGATCCCTTTTTTTTCTTCTTTTGATGAGAATTAATTTAGATTCAAACCAAAGAGACACATTGAGAGAGGGATGTTATTATTTGTATTAAAATAAGCAAGACTTAGAAATTTACTGGGCTGTGACAAAATATTAAAATGAAACCATACTACCCCAGAAAGCTTCCATCTTAGGATTTTGGAGTTTAGGAATGAAAAAAAAGTTCAGGTAGCCTAGAAATGAATAAGATAGTAGTCACTGAACCTGAAGTGGGCTGCTTCTATTTTAGGTCTGAAAGAGGGCTTGTGTGCCTACAAACTACCTCATTTTTTCATGACTATATCAATTACTCCAACTAAAATATTATTTCTTCCTGCTTATCTTGTTTCTCTTATTGTACACACTGACATTAGTCAGATTTCTACTGAAAGTGTAAGTAGACTGAAATTAAAAAGTGCTTTTAAATCCCTTGGAATTATTATATGTCAGTGTGCACAGGATTTTTGCCATTTACCCTTAATATTTCCAAAACATTTCCAATTTAGATTTTGATTATGCCATTGCAGGTAAACACCTTTTAGAAAAAATAGATGACAAAATTTCAACCAGAGGAGGTTTTAAAAAAATATTTACAAATAAATAAATACAACATATATTAAATTTTTTGCTTTTGCCTTTTTTTTTTTTGATTCAACCTGAAAATGTCCATACTTTAATATGGCATAACTTCACATAAGCAAATCTGACCACCCAGGGCGGAGCAACTTATTACAAAGATAAGACAAAGATGCCAGGCTTGAAGAGGGTGATGTAATCCATAGGCTAGAGAAGTGGCCAAAATCTAAGCTTTCAGGTATAAAAGGCTCTTTCCTATGTGGTATGAGATTTATAGTAGTTTGGAATTCTGCGTGAATAACATCATGCATTCTCTTTATTGAGTGAGAGCCCAAAACAGGAGGGGGCTCAGGTGGCTGAAAGCCTTGCCTGCCTTTGTATGCCTCCCGGTTGCATTTCGCCACCACATTTCTCCCTTTCTTCCTCTTTCATTTGCAGTTTTCTTTAATTTCCTCTTTCCTCTTGGCTCTTTTTCAGCTTTTCACACCTTCTCAAGGCTCACAGAGAACAATCCTGTCACAACTACCTGAAACCTATGTTCCTTTCTGTCTTTCCCTGCAAAGACCCATACCTACTTTTTGTCCATCCCCATCCATAGACATCCCCAATCTCATGAAGCAGGAGCTGTGACAGGATCTGCCATTTTCTGATGAGGAGAAGTGTCAGAACACCCTTATTCCTAGGCACCAGGTATGCTGAGCAATAGTAGGAGCTCCCTTACTTGTCCTTCCTCTATATACCCTCAATAACGAAATGTGGTGATCACAAGATTGCAGGGAGAGAGGATCCAAACTCATCTTAACTATTATCTTAACTGTGACTTGATCTGAGACTGGTTCCAGCTCTAACCTTCTCATCTTCTACATTCTCCTTGAAAATGGACCAGGCACTTAATAGCATTTTTAGGTGTACCTTATTTCCCTTTGTATGTATTTAGGAGATCCCACATTAGGACTACAAGTGCAGTGTGCCTTCAGATCCATTATATGCAAATTTCCACAAAATGTGATTTTAAAACTAATGAAAATTCAAAGATTAAGGCTCTTCTTGGTCATGCAGATCAGAACAAGAGACAACAGGCATAAACTGAAACAAGGGAGGTTCAGAATGGGTATCCTCTTAATTTATGCATCATTTCTTCCAGATGTAACTATCTACCTGCTATCAAACTTCTAGATGTGTCATTTCACTTCCATTTCCCTAAGTCTTTCTGTACATAAAATAAGCATAATTATGGACCTCATTTCCTCTGGAGTGCTTCAGAGATCTGTGGGTAAAAATAAATCAGGTTATACAACTGCATGCAATGAAAGGAAGAGACAAGGCAGAAAATCACAGCAATCCTTTCTATGAAAGTGTCAAAGCATGTCTTTGGTTTTAGGCTTCTTTTCCTTGTGTTTCTGCTTCCCATCAGGAAGATTTCTCCTTTTGGACTGTCAGAGCTATGTGATGATTTACAGTTTGTTAGAAAAGCTTTGTCTGAACCTTTGCATGGCTTACATTACATGGTCTTGTGCCTCTCAGGATACTGGGTTGTGTAAACATAGAAATAAAGCTGAGGTTAAAACAAGCTGAATTTGAAATTAAATACAAGAGACAACACATACACACTTGCCTGTATCCCACACAGTTTGTGCTCACCAAACTGCTAGTCGGGAGACATCTCTCCATGTTTGAATGGCGTCAAGTGTGGAAGGTGTCTTAACAAATACAGTTATTCAGGTTCTTCAATATGTGAAGAAGTACGTAATTCTATGACATGTATTATATATGACTGACTGAGTGGTTTAATGGTCACTCTCCCTCTTAAAATTGAATGATTTTTGCCCATTATGGGGCAGAAGTTTGGAATTGCTGTATTTTCCCAAACTCAGTATCAGATCAATTCTGCCTAGTGAAATATCCAGACTGGGGTGGCAAAAGGCTATGAAACATCACCAGACCTGTGCTCAGAATGGCACCAGTAATAAAAAATTTAACCCAGATGGTATTTTCCCCTTTCTTCTTCTCTTTGCAAAAGAGAAAGGAAGAAAGTAAGTAAGATAGAGACTGACTCCAGCCCACCAGTGCAGGGAGAGTTCCCAGGGAAGCACTAGATGGAGAGGGTAATTTGTTTATTTTGTACTAAGGAATCATTAGATAAAGAAAGTGAAATAAGAAACAGAGAGCTGGAAACGCTACCACTAGCATAGCCAATAATTTCTCCTCTAGCTGGATTTTTACATAAGTTTTTCTGGATTCTTATGAGCAGGTCAAAGAACAACAAATTTCAAATGTTTTTAAGTAAGGAAGATGCAGAGGAGACATGGAGTAGAAGCTTTTAAGCTCTGGATGGTGAAGTGCTGGCATACCTTAGGGGATCTGTTAAGTCTTCATCACTGATGGGTTGAAGAGCAGCTAAAGAAGGATCTATCAGGATTGGCTCATCTAATGGAGAAGGGCAGTGGTTTGTAGGAAGGACCTTTGTCTCTTTTAGCTCTCTGTATAGCTGTGATGTAGGACTCATTTGGCCAGCCAAATGAGTTTTCTATTTTACCTTCTTAGGGAGTCCTGCTAGGTGGAATGTTTCAAGATAGCCATTTGGTAGGTCTTCTGCCATGAGCTTATAAACCGATGCATAAAATACTGTGGTGCTTATTAAGCAATTCCTTTCATGCACATATATATACACATATAGTTAAATTAGACTGTGCTTTAAACCAGTGTTTATTTAAACATTGTATATTTAAATTACCTATGATGAATAATATCATTTATAGCAAGATGTGAAAATGTTGCAGAGGATGGTGTGGTGGGAGGCATAGCTGCACATAGTAATGCGTCTTGTGAGTCAAGGTAAACCTTGCACTGGGCAATACGCAGTGGGGTGTGGAGGGGAGAGGACCTGCTAGGGCTGTACACCCTCTGTTGCCTTCTGAATGCTCAACTGTTTGAGGTCAAGGTTAAGAACAAGAAGGACTCAGGATCTGCAGAAGACTACCTGGGATAGTATTCTAAGCGATATGTGAGACTCGAATCTCTCAGAGGTCCCTGAATTTGGGTTCCTCCATCTTCAGAATATTGGCTAGAGCAAGGCTAATGACTTTAGAATCTTTTGCATGTCTTCATGATAATGTAAAAATTCAGAGGGTTCAGTAGCCAGTCCTCTCTTATATGCTGTCTACACAAATCAGTCTCCTGTGCTATATTTGGAGAAAAGAATCAGCCTTCAGACTAACACATTTTCCCCTGGCACAATTATACAGTTTTCCTCATCTTCAAAACATATGAATTTGATTTTCCCTGAGTAGATGGGAAAGTTTCTTGAAGTTATTTAAACTCGGTACAACAGTATGACACTTCCACTCTGCCATCAAAACAGGAATGAAGATGTTAGTTTGGGGAGCAATCAGGCAACCTAAATTATTCAGATCTGAAAGTTTTAAGTTAGAACAGTTTTTCAAATTCATTTGTATCTGGATTACAGCAGGCTCAACCCATG
>NW_010555380.1:56887-59647 GCF_000687285.1 Phaethon lepturus | reverse complement strand
ATGCTGAAAATCTCAGCTGGAAATTCAGGGAATCAAGTCTATCCATCATCTCAAAGTCATGATTATTTCATAAGCAACACTCAGTGTTCAGTCAAGTCTTTAACTCGTCATTTGAGTTACCATAGTTTAACCGTACAGGCATCTTTTAGGAGAACTCATGCTGAACATTACTTGATGAAGCTAAATCCCATTAGCAGAACAAACAGAACAAAAGTCTGTGTCCTGACACCACAATAAGGTATACTTAAATATTCACAAAGGATACAGGTGCCGATCTCTCATCACATGCTGGAGCACATCCAAAGCCTCTAGGAAGAATATTAATAACCCCTTCTCTTGCATTTCTGTCGGAGGCATAGCTCAATTAGTTTCAGTCTGCTGTCTTTCCCTTATCTATAATACATTTGAGTGGTTATACTTCGTTTCTGAAAATGCACATGGAAAGATATGCATTAACAAGGTAACAGTACACAGGGGAGCATATGGGCACCCTATCCCAAACTTCTTGAGCTGACGAAGACCTCCATCCACTTGTAGGTACACTGTTTGCTCTTCTGCCCTTTCCTCTCGTTGCTTTGCATATTGAGAACTGTAAAATGAAACTGGTGCCCCAGATACAGCCACCCTGTCAGCTTTATGAGGCATATGCTAAGGGTGGAATGCAATGAAAACACAATACAAAGAAGGATAAAAAGGGTTAAAGAGTGGGGGAGACCTGAAATGGAGAGATGGGATGTTGGTAAGGAACATAAGCAATGCCGGAGACTGCAGCTCCAGCCAAGAAAAGAGAAGTGTGAAGGGAGAAATAGTTAAATCTGACAGGAAACACAGAGAAAGGTCACTTCTTTTTGAACTGTGCCCTGAACAATTTTATTTATTGTAATATATCTGTGGGCCCATAAAAGAATGGGTCGTCTGTTAGCCTTTTGCCTTTTGATTTCCACTTCAACTGAGTCATGAAGGAGACTTGGATGATTAACGACGTAGAATCATAATTTGTGGTATATGCACGCTCCCAAACACCTTCTAGAGTTCAGTGAACAGGTCAATTAATAACACCTATCACCCCTTAAAAGTGGGTTAATCATCTATGGGGGATAATACCGTACATATTTCAAACTGTAATTACCTAACGTGATGTTCTAACAAGGTTCATTTTCTATCATGCCATCTACCATAAATGTTTCCCATGTGATATATATAACATGATTTGACTTTTGAAAATCTTATAGACTACCATTATCTCCTAGGATACATATTAAAAGAGAGACTAGAACACATGTAAAAAATATCAAAAGAATGTCATTTAAGCTGGCCACATACATTCAGTTAATGAATGATGGTTTAAGTTAAAAAATAATCGTAATAGCTGTCAGAAAAGGTTTATTGAGTTTTACCCTAAATAGTGTAGAATTTCCTAGGCAGAAAATACATATCTTCCATTCAACTTGGAAGAAAAAAGTACTTCACGACTTTGTGGTTTGCAGAAATAACACTACAGAGCTCCTTCTCCAAAACACGAGACTATTCAACCGAGGCTACAGAAAAAATTACCACCATCTGTTATCAGTATAGAGCATATAACACAATCAAGAAATTCTGTTTCTAGGCAGAAGGAAGGGTACCACATACTACAATAACAAAATCACTGTGCTCACTGGGAATGAATATTCTAAACATTCTAAATATTCTGTTTGAAGTAGCTCTGGTATAAGGCTAGGGATGTGCCTTGAGTCATCTCTGGTTCCTGTTCAGAAAACACATTGCTAGGGAGTAAAACAGTCTGAAATGTTACTGAGACTGCTTGCATAGGGGATTGAGCCTTATTTGTGCTTTATTCTAGCAATTTCTCGGTTAGAGCACTAAACTGATTACATGACTTTATGATTTATGATTCTGTGTGGCTTGGCTGTATGTTTGCGTTTCTCATCAGAACAGAATTGAAGCGGGAATATCATCATGACTAATGGAGTACCCCTTTACCGAAGCTCCTGAGGTAGGGGCAGACCCAAGTTTCTCAATTCATAATCTAGAGCTCTTCTAGCTAGACCATCCTTATTTCCTAGCAGGTGTACTCTCCCATTTTAAAGTGCTTTACGAATTGCAACAGTCTGAAAGTCTTCTTGTAGCACTAACATCTCAAATGTGTTTTTTTAACCCGTGACTGTTTTTGGAACATGAGCTAGAAACTTCTCTCCCTCAAAGTATTGTCCCTCAAAGGAGAATACTGTAACCTTTAGGATCCTTCTGGGCCAAGAATTTCTTTTCTTATGAACGGAAGATGTCTCTGCTCAGAACAGGAGCATCTATCTCCAAGAGCAGGCTAGACATGGGCAGAAGCAAGGACTGAGTATAGGACTCCCCCTTCTCACTTTGAGAGTCTCTTACTCACCAGCTGTTCTGTTCCCTTCTCCTCTACATGCTTTGAAGGAGGAGAAGGGTATCTTCTTCAATTGTTTGAGGGAAAGATCAGAGGCATCTACCTGCGGAAGAAACCTCTGAACTGCAGCTTCCCTGTGAGCAGAAGTGTCTCCTTCAAATACAGAGAAAAGCTTCTGAGAGGGAGAATTTGAGGCTTGTTGCCTGCTCAATATGTAGAGTCACTATCAGGAAGATCTTGGCTACTCTTTGCTCAGCTTGCTGGCTGATTTACATCTCCTTCAAAAGTGTCTTAACTCTCCTTCCCTGTACAGTGAGCATTGGGACCTTACTGTATGATATAAACCCCAGTCCACAGAAAGTTAAATCAGATGTTGTGAT
>NW_010555380.1:41123-56856 GCF_000687285.1 Phaethon lepturus | reverse complement strand
GGGGGTGGGGGCGGGCAGGGAAGAGTGCAAGAGACAATGGAAGAGAAAGTAAATTTGACTTTCATCCTTCCCATCTAATACTTTCTTGTCTCCCAGAGCTGTGATGGAGAGAAACACTCAAGGAAGCATGTACTATGCTACCTTCATAACAACCACGTAAGTAGCCACAATTAATAATGAAGACATACCTTAAAAGCACGTATGAAATAAATTGTGCATGGAAATGGGAGGAGGATCACATCATTTGCGTTGCTGCTAAGGAAAGGTTGCAGGAAAGGTTAGTTCCCTTGAACTTGTGCTATATCCACCAAACCCATGAAAACATCTTAGGTAGGTATTTTAAGACATCTAAAATGGTTCTCGACAAATGATGCAAATGAGTTGAGCTTCAGGTCTCCACTGACAGTAATGACACTCATCTCCTACCTCATGTGACACGTATGTTAGATACTTAAATTTGACACATAATATGGACATGAATGCAAACTCAACCGGCGTGCCCGAGACAACAGAGAAAGCGTATGGCACAAGAGGAGCAAAACTCTGTTGATTCACGAAGTGATGCAGAGTATTAGAAAAGAAGGTTCCCACCTTGTCACTACTGTCTGCCTCTAGCGAAAATGAGTTGTGCTTAAATTAATGACTCCTATGGTTTTACTGGTTGACAATAAGATTGTAATAAAGAAGGTAGTTAAGAAGTTAGTATTACAACAATAAAGTATGGTGGATGACATCATTAAAATTCAAGGAAGATTGTTTTGTAGCAATTCAAAATGCAAAATTTAAATAGCACAAGAATTTATTTTATTAAGCTGCTTCTTCAAGTAGATGCTTGTTGTTGAAAAAATATAATAACTGGTTGCACAATAGTGTTATAATGGAACAATAACACCTTTGGTGTGTGTCTTGTTAGGGATTATTATCTAAGAAAATACTTATGCTCTGAGTTCCCAAAACGGAACACAATTGTTCACATACTTAATTTGAGGAATATTCTTGCACTGGATCAGTGTCTAAACTTCTTTGGATCGAATGTGAGAGTAAAACGAGAAAGAGTTTGTCATCTCTAAGCTAGAGAATGCAGTGGCTTCCATAATAATTGGGCTCCCACTTAGTGGGAGTAGCGGTAATTGGTTGCAAAGGGCTGGCGTGGGAATCAAAATAAGCCGTGTCGAGAAGCAGGGCATCATCATCTGACAGAATCGCACTTACACTGAGCGCTTGGGTGTTATCTTTAGTAACAATCAAGTGAATTATGCACCTGCACCACCAGACTCTAACATTTTACGCAGAGGCCGGCAAACACCCACCCTTGCAAGCGATCCTAAGAGGTAAACAGACTGGATCAAGTAGGCTGAGCCCAAGCTGCTGAACAGCTTGCTTTGACATGCAGGGTCCTTCACCGTGAAAGGAAGATTCCTACTGAAATTGTTGACAGCTTTCAAGTATCTCTAGTCCCCCTCTGCCTGGGGAGGGGACTTAACCTTTACGCTGCTGTGACACCTTGAGAAGAAAGGCTCTGAAACGGGAAGGAGAGATCAGAGCAGAGAATAAGCCACTTCTGTCAGTAAAAATGGCTGAGGAGGAGAGGGAAAAATTGTGCTCTTTGGGGGAAAACAAAACAAAACAAAAAGAACTTGAGCATATGGCTCCAAATCTGTGAGTATGCACATATTCCTGTATCTGCACTAGCAAATGGTCTTATTAGCACCCAAGGATGCTGCTGGTACACAGCACCTTTGCAGATCTGGGTCCGGTTTATCATGCTATGATATGGCTTAGGCCAGAGCTCATGAGTCATCTGGATGAGCTAATAAAACATGTGTCTATTTTTTTTCTTTTTTTGTTTGTTTTTGTTTTATTTATCTTTACATAGATTTAAACTGTTCCATTTGTTGTTTGCAGTCTCTTTACTATTTGGTCCAGGGTAGAAAACTGAACTTTTGTGATTTAAGTATCTATTCATTTTACTTTATATTTGTCTCTGTCCATTCAGTCTTGCTCCAAGGACTAAATTCCCAACATTTCTCCTGGGATCTTTTTTCCCACTTTGATATAAAAATCTGATATTTTTCTATTGACAGGTGTCATAGGTGAAAAAATAGCTTACATCGTGAATACAGGAGATAGATGATTATAGATAGATATATATATACACACACACATGCCTCTCTGTGTGTGGGATGTCCAAAGTTAGCTTTTGAAGTCACAGACAGAAGACTGTTACTCACTTGCTACACCTGGTACATCCTAGTTGTAAATTTTGATAACACCTAGACTAAACAACAGTGGCACTTCATGAGTCCTCTGGTATATAAGGAGATATGAGACAGATCCACCAGTTTGGAGGCTGATCATGTGGTGTGCTTCTGTACACAGACTGTTTCGACTGGGAAAACTGGGAAATGGGTGCCTGGAGAGAAGAGGTGGTGCCAAAAAAAAAAAAAAAAGATAAAAGAAGTGTGCCTGAAATGAAGAAAAGGCCTCAGAAAAAATAAGGTGAAGATCCTGGTGGGAGAAAGGTCCAGGAACTGGGGGAAGATCCTGGAGATCAGGGAGGTGCATGGGGATGAAAGCTGGTGATGCCCAGGGACCTGGCCAGGGACAGCTGGTGGAACAGCATGGATCAGCATGGCTTTCTGCCTGACCTTGCTGGGCCAGCGGCCATCTCCCTGTGGGGAAGGGCAGTTGGGACCCGGTGATCTCAATATTGTCAGAGGAGTGAGCGAGTGAGCCTGGGAGATAACCCATTCAGGTCAAACTCACATCTCACTTGTTCTTGAACTCTGGGGTCCAGATCCCTTACAGGCTGTCACTCACTCCATCTCACCCATGGCAGGAGGGAGACCTTGAACCCAGCTGTGATTCCTTGGTGTCACAGGAAAACAGGTCCTACCAAAGCAGCGATTAACAACTGTGGGTTTCACAAAAATGACACAGCTGGGGAATTAATGGGCTGGTGGGAAGAATGAAAAGATCGTATAACAGGAGAAACATGTAATCTGCTAAATTAGTGGTCATGGAGGTTGGGCCATATGTAACACGGGTGACTAAAAGGGAGACCCAGGGTTCCCTTTTTACTATACTTCCATAATGTGGCATTGTAAATATCCAGTGAAGGGACAGAAGAGGGGCAGTGACTCTGGTCAATCCTCCTCCACGTTCCCCAGGCCTATCCCCATCCTAAACTTACCCAGCAGTTGAACACAACCTGATTTCAGTGGATGTATCCCCCCCACTAGATTTTACTAACCACAAACTGAGCATCTCGTGCTTTCTACAGTCGATGGTGATGCAGGACAAACTGACCACCACAGGACCTGCCACTTTGTCTGCAGATGGTACAAGACAACCAGCTTGTGAGATGCCCAAGGAAAGGCAGCTACGGTGGGTTCTGACCTCATGAATGGCCTCTGATGAATACGAGGAAGTTTGTTGGCTTGTAGAAAAAAATCCAGCAATAGCCTACAAGGTCTAGCAAGCTGGTAAACAGGCAGACCAGTAAAAATTAGGCCAGATCCGTGGCCAGAACAGTCTCTTGACAACTGGAAAGAAAAAATATGGCCATTTTATACCTATGATTGGGTTATTTATGTGTCATCCACCACATGTTTCCACAGGATTGCACAGAATCATTTATCTTTTCTTTGTAATTAGAGATTCCCTTTACTCCTCTGTTCCTCACTGTTTAATGTGACACCATATTGATTAGGTTTCCAGAGCACAGCACTCCAGACATATTTATATGGCTGTTTCAAATGATTTACAATAACTAATGCTGTAACAGAAATATCATTTTGGAAATATAATACCAGTCAATAGCCGTAAAGGTTCTGCTAATGACCAGAACTCCTTCTACCAGGGGAATAAGTTTCCACTAACAACTTATCACCTGAAGGCCCTATCTTCAATTTGATGTAAGCTGGCATAGGACCAAATTTCAGTGCTCAGTGGAGCTCTACAGAGTTATCTCAGATGAAAGTCTATCTGTCCTAATTACCCTGGTAGTAAAGCTGGATAGACTACAGGCAAGATCCCTGCAAAATAGCAAATTGGTCTGAAGCTTGTCATGGTGCAGGAAACCAAAGTTCTTGATTTCCCTCTTTCCAGGGAATTCCTCTCCGTTACAGAAACAATTTGAATCAACAAGTATTGATTTATTTCTGTGAAACGTTGGGCCTCCAATAGGAGAGAAGTAGATTGAGCAGATTTTAATCCAATGTAAAAATACATTTTCTAGAAAGCTTTGAAATTTTGTAAGAAGGTTAATACCTCTATTAGTATTATGTTGTCCTAATTCTTGCATTACCTAGAGAACAGAAACTAATGATTTTAGCTTTGCAAAAGACTTATCAGAGGAAAGAAATATTACAGATTTGGGATTATCCGAAGTTAATGGGGGATTTTATATCAGAACCTGGAATGGCATACATATGCAGTGCTTTTACCAAGAAATGAATTCTTCTTGTAGGGATATCAGCATAAGAAGGACTAATTACAGAATTTAACTTTTAAGTTTTTATCTATGAAACCAACATGACAAGAACTATATTGTTACTACCTGAACACCGTCACATTTGTAAATATCAAGGCAGCAACATTTTTTTTGCACAAAGCTGTAATTTCTAGTTTGCAAAGTTCACAAGAATGAATGAAGTCTAAACGAATGAAGTTTACAGTCTGTCAGAAGAACAAGTGATCAAAGCTTTGATTTGTAGACTGGTGGTTTTATTAATAAATGAAAGAAGTTTCAAACACCCTTTAGCACTGATAGAACCGACTTGCTTTATCTCCAGATCTATTTGTAGATGTATTTGCAGACTCTCAGTACATACCATAACACTTGTAGAAAGGGCATCTTTGTTTTTCAAGTTGGGGACAACCTCTGCATTATGTAGAGGTTTTTTGGTTACCTAAAAGATTTTTGCACAAAAGACAAAACCTCTCAAATAATCAGTCTGAAATATTTGCAGGATTTCAAAGCAGTGGTTCAAGAGGCAGACCTTTTACTCCACAAGTGTAACATGCAAATGCTGTGGACACATTTGACAAAATCTTAAGTTTCTGCAGGACAAGTCCATGTAAAACAATATTGTTCCAGGAAACCTTGTTCTTATAACGATAACTGGCTTTCAAAAAAATCTTCTTCTACGTATCACAAGCTCTTTTATCCAGAACAGATTAACCTAATTGATTATGGACATCAATAAGTATAAAGTCTGACTTGAAAATCCAAATGCATTTTTTTCTGTCATTGGGTTACAGGACTGGATGCGTTTAGTAGCCTGTAACTAGGGGATGAAGATCAAAAAATTTACCTGAGTGTGTTAAATACATTTTAAAAGTACCACACTCCTTGAAAAGGTCTGAAATTTGGAAATGCCAGTTTCTCATGAGAGTATAACAACTGAAGAAACTTTTGAGATTTGAAATATATTCAGAATAGTTGAATAAACTATGCAACTCTTCAGGGTTTGTGAAATCCCTAATCCCTAATTTTACATCAGAACCCTAAAAGGAATAAAATATTTGTCTTCTGTTTCAGATTTAAATTTAAAAAAAAATCTATTTCAATAGATGCATAGTGTAGCCAGAACAAATACAAATTTTTAGACCGAAACACAGACTTATAGATATACATGGAGGCAAAATAAATGCAAATTATTCAAAGATAAATCTTCAAAAATGCAAATAAAATTCAAGCAATGTGAAGTATCAAATGTAGTGTGGAAGCAAATATATCAAAGCAGTGTCTTGTTTTTAGACAGAGCTTCATTTATTTGTAAAGCAAATCCATTATAGGAAAGTGTACCAAAAAACTAAAATGTGCAGAGACACATGCATACTGAAAAATGAAGATTTCAGAAGCAATGCGCACGAAACACTTGAGATGATCAGTAGCACTCCCTGAAGATGTTTGTTACACCATTTCTGTTCTTCAAGGCAGCTACATCCAGTGACCAGAACACTCTCTTAACCACAAGTGAATAGCTTATGACTTTTAGGTTGAGCATTTACACAGAAATCATAATGATTGGACAAAGTTAATTTGATTTTGTAGAGTTTACTCACAGACAAAAAACATGATGATGTTGAGCACACATGCAGAAAACAGTATATACACAATATAATTATACATGTGAGCATACAGGTAGAACAAAACCATAATCAAATAGATATGAGGATACATAGAAATGTAAACGAAAACCAAAGGTAAAGGAAATACAGATGAAACAAGTCAATAAGGCAAGTTCTTATCAGGGAGAGCAATATTATGAAAAAATCTGGGAAAGAAAAAAGGAAGAGTAAGTTTCTGGCACTGAAAGATTAAATGTTTTTGTAAAACTAGATCTGTGGTCCACATTTGGCATAGATCTGTTTGCGTACGCTGAAAAAAATTGCGTACTCCTTCTGGATTACCATTCCTATTCCCAAGAAACAGTACTGTGTTAGAGAACACAGCTCAACTTGTAGTCTCAGGTATAAAATCTATATTTGCTACCAGCTGTGCTAATGATAGATAACAGACCACAATTTCATTGCTATGAGTTTCAATTGTTTGCAAGATGATATGATATTAAACCCTACTGAGAATCTTACCCACAGTTAAAGGTATTATGAAAAATATTTTTAAAATATGTTAAAAGGATGTTTTAAAAGACTTAGGAGTCAAGTTGTGATCATTATTTGACACCATTAAATTACAAGGCAGCATCCCAGAAACATCTGTAAGCTTAAATATAGTTTAAGAGAAAGCTTGGACTTGGGCTTCTCCATCATGAGATCACTTATGTTAAAGATAGAGAAGTTGAACATTCATATAAAAATTAAACAGACAGAGGATCACATGAATGAAAACCTTTCAGTCGTTTGACTGCAGATTTGCTTTGATGGAGTAGAAAACAATAAATGTATAAAAGAAACAGAGCACACCTTCACGAATTTGTAAGACAAGGAAAGGAAAGCAGTTTCCAAAATATGATCTAGAAAAGACATTGGAGAAACCGGGGGGCCAGACAGTGTCAAGGGAAAAGACAACGCAGAACATGGCAGTGGCTGAATTAATGAGATGTTTCTCCAGGAGAAGATGGCTACCAGCTCAGGGAATGACTGAGAAATACTGATGCATGCTCATGTTACTAATACCTATTTCTTCACTGGAGAATGGAAATAAAATAGGAAAGGGGCCCTTGAAGAGGATGAGGTTACAATGCACCAGTCCCTGGAATACATGGGTCTATATCCAGCTTAGCTGTTAAAGTGAGTTGTTATTAGGAGCGTGAAAACATACCCATATGAAAGAAACACACGCAGACATAGGGACTTTTTCATCTCCCTCACAGGTTTTTTGCTGTTCCTTTCTGATACAAAGAACATACACACCGTTAATATAATTTCTATGAAAAATTCCTAAGTACTTCTAATTAATAATAAGTTCTGTTGGACTGTTGATTTTATATATAAACTTACAGCGAGTGTTTGTGTATTACTCCATCCATATCCACAAATTTTATCCCCACACGTGTAGAGGTTATACATATTTCAGCCACCATGACCTTGGGATATTAAGAGATGGAATGAAGTTGACGAAAGTCAACAAATATTAATAAATATTACTAAAGAAAATAAATAAATTTTTCACTGAGAATGTAATTTTAAAGTTGAATTCAACTAAATTGTTACACTTCTAACTGAGCTTTAAGAAAATCATAAGTATAGGGATTACTTGGAGAGATTTTGAGGTGAGGTGAACTGGATTGTTTTTAAGAAAAATCTAAAATTAAGGAAAAAGTTAAGAAGAAAGTTAACCACTTAAAATTTGGTTGAATGCTTTTGTTAAGGGAAGGAAATATTGCCTGCTATTTATACAATTTTATTAATAGATACCTCATGCTATACACAGAAACAGACTTTTCCTCTTTCCTACATTGCTGTGTAGGTTAATCTATAAGAGGGAATTCTTAATTCTCTTGAGAAGTTTTCACATAATGAATGGAAAATGAAGTAGCAGGATGTTGCCCGGTCCAAATATTGTCCACAAAAATCTCCAAAGTAATCTTCTAATTTCCAGTATGAATATATCTCCATTTAAATAATTTAATCAATGCAACACCCCCCCCCAAAAAAAAAAAAAAGAAAGAAAAAAGTAAAAAAAAGGAGGAGTTCATCCAAAATCTACCGAAATCTTTGGAATCTCCTTACTAATCTCAACATGTTTTGTATCGGACCTCTAAAAGTTCAATACAAATTCTTAGACCCGTAAGTACAGTTTACATATAAAAAGAAATGAAACATTATTAGGACAGTTCAGCTCAGTAAGAAAGGAAGACATCAGAGTCCATTATCAAATCAATGGCACAGGGGATGTTAATCACTTATTTTAATAGTTTTCCTAATGCAATAGGAGAGGGAACTGCTAAGAATTACTTTTGCCAAACACAGAGCTCAGTTAACTCGCATCTTACACCATTAAGTGCTTGCAGATATAAACAGAAATATTACCTAATTCTTATAGAGCACTTTTCATCAAGATAGCTCAAAAGCGCTTTAAAAATGATATAACATCATCCGTTCCACTGCTAGAAATAGATGCGTGGAGAAGAGAAATGACTCACGACACACAGAAGCCCTGGAAGAAAATCTAGATTTCCTTTTCATCCAGTTAGTGTTCAATCCTGTAGGCTGCATCGCTTCCCCGAGCCAACGTGTGCCATTTCTTAAGAAATCAGAAGGAAAAAGTGATGGGAAGCAAGTGTAAAGGATGGCTACAATAAACAAACTGAGCAGATGCTGTAGCTGTTTGCAAGGCGACTATTAAAAGTCTGTTTCCAAGGGTAAAGGGCCAGTTCCCAGTAAGGCACGCTGGAAAAACCTCACATTGCAGCAAAGTGCAAGCTTTCCTGTGGAGATCCAACCTTTTCTGGTGAGTGTTAGTGGGAGAGAAGAGAGTCCAGAACATATATCCAGTCTATATCAGGGCTTTACATTAAAGATTGTACTTTTAAAGTTTCTTAGACAGTTTAACGTCCACATTAACCCCTGGGCTTAGTCAGAGAAGAATACAGGCACATCTGAGAATTCAAAGGTTTAATTAATGTCCCTGATTTAGGAGGCTCCCAGACCCCATTAGATGAAAGCACCAAATGCAGGGATGTAGCTGGAAGTTAGCTTGAACATGTCTTTTTGTCTTTATTGATCTTTCCTAAAAAGATTGATGTACAGATGCTGATCTTACCTTCAGAAACAGAGAGAGGCCAATACCAAGCTGGAGTAACTCAACCAAAATGGTGTTACCTGCTGCTTCATAGTTGTCAGGCTCAGGTTCAAGCTGCACATAAAACTGTGCATACAAGGGATCTGATTATGCCTGCAAAAACCTCGTTAGTGCTCCAGCTGATTATTTGCTTGTGTAAGTAAAGAAGAACATATTTTACCCAAGCATTTTTTATACATGCAGTTCTAAAAGGCTGAAGCTCATCAAGCAAACAATTTCTTCTCCAAGGACGATAAAACTGAAGAACAGCAGAAGCAGCAGCTGTAGGATCATCCAGTGGGGGCCAGAGCCACCTGCTCTGAAAGGCCAGAGACCTCACAATTAAGGCAAAATCTGCTCAGATGGCAGGGAAAGTTTCTTCTTGATTCTCAGTAGTTAAAAGTTGATGCACACCAAGGAGCATGAGAGCTTCGACCCTTCCAGAACTCTGAATATTTTATCTAAATACATGCCAGACCTTTGTAATCCTCTGAAATTCTTGGCTTTAATAATAGGCTAAGGAATTATTGCCACTGAGTTCGGAGCACTGTATGGAAATACACTTTCTTTAACGTATTTTAGATTCTAAGTCCACCTTCAGCGGATATCCCCTTAATCTCATGTTAAAGAAGGAAACGGAGTGGCTACGCAGGCAAAGGCCTGAACCGTCTCTATTTACATTTTTGCAGAACGTTCAGGAATGCAGCCATGTCCCTAATTCAGGTTTCTACATTTTAATTATCAGTCCATACCCCTGATTCATGCCCCAAGGATATCTTTTCAATTTAGAAAAGAAGTGGATGGAGACATATGTGGGTTGCAGAGACCCAGTTTCAGCTCAGTTTTCTACAGATCGTTTCAGTAAATATTGCAAGGATTAAATTCTTTAATTATTTCTCAGATTGATTTCTACTGAAGTTCAGAGATGGGAGCTGCTCTGTATTCATCATCTTTATAAATGGGGAAATAATAAACAATAAAATAACAATCAATAAAGTGCTTCTTTGTCACAGTTGTTGTGTTGTTTATCACATCTGTTTTTTTCACCTTGCACACAGCAGGTATCAATAATTCATGTCTGAGTGAAAGCACGTCTGTAAAAGTTTATGTACCTCGTACCATTAGCAATAGATCACTTCTAAACATCTTTAGAGTCTTGTTCCTATTCCATGATCTTGGTTGTTATCTTCATTTCAATAAAAAAGATTTATTTAAAAAAAAACCCCCACACCTTAGGCAACCCAAACAGCACAACTCATGAAGGAGAACGTAATTCAACTGTAAATACCTTCCCAGCTTTTGCAAATAGATCTCGTGTATAAACTTTTTCAAGAACTTTGCAGCGTTTTGGGTAACAA
The DNA here is from genome assembly GCF_000687285.1 of Phaethon lepturus. Taxonomy (NCBI): domain Eukaryota; kingdom Metazoa; phylum Chordata; class Aves; order Phaethontiformes; family Phaethontidae; genus Phaethon; species Phaethon lepturus. Next base: position 46,245 of record NW_010555380.1, on the reverse strand, counting down.
ATTCCCATTTTGTGGAATTAGACACTTGATGCTGTGCAAGGCTCATGTTTCAGCCCCTGGTCACCTGGAGTCAAGTTCAAAGCCTGGAATTAGACCTGTGTAGCTACCGTACGCACAGATTTACTGGAAGGAGAGGTGCAATTTCCAGACCATAAATTAACACGATCAGCATCACGCAGCGTGTTCCTAACCACACGGAGCATTTACATTGCGGCCACGAGTGGCCTGTATGGTTGGTGCCTGGCAGGTTTAGGTCCTTCGATGTAGTGACTGCACCCAGGGAAAGGGGAGCAGCCTCCACTTGGTGTCAACGCTGGGCCAGGAGCAGGTCGCGGATGCCTGGCTCAGGCTTACAGGTGACTATCCCCCCCTGCTCTGGGTTCAGGCTCAGGGTCCTTCTTCAAGGAAGGGTGTTTATGTCTCTTCCACAGACCTGAGTGAGGACAGGGCTTTTCTTTTAAAACAGAACTTCTAGAGAAGGTGGTGCAAGCAGCTCTCCTGTATACCGGCGTCAAAGAGCCCCAGGAGAGGAAGAGATCACAATTTTGCGTCTGTGAGCTGAGGAGGGAGCCGGACTGTCAGCTCCTTTACCCCAGGAGGCTGAACTGGAAGGCTGGGGCGCTGGCTAAAGATGGCCAAGCCCTCGCTGGAACTGCATGGCAAGGAAGGACGCTGGAATCCGCTGAGCTAGAGGGGAACTCAAGCATCATGAGCGCGTTCAGGCAAGTTTGCTCTATTTATCATCTTACCCATCCACCTCATTTTCTAATGTGGTCTTGGAAGTGAGAATGTGTGGAAAAGAAAATGTGGAAAGATAGAGGAATTGCACCCCCAAAAGGAGCCCAGTGTTTAGGAGGAGATGGAGTAGGGTAGGCGTATCTGTTACAGAATGCAACTTGCAGGAGGACCAGAACGTGCTGTTGGGATCTCCCTCTTAGGAAAGGGTTGGGAGTATCATCTATTCAAATATGCAGGCACCATAAGAAATGCTAATACGCTGAAGAGCTGTGGGAAACAAATCCGGTCCATTTAAAGCAAGTGTATATTTATAGAACTGATGACATTATTTCAAATTTAGCAAGTTCAGAAATTTTAAGTGGTTTTTTTAACCATTCTTTTCCAGTTTTACTGAAGCTTTTGCAGAATTACTGATAGTACTCCTGATAATTTTATTTGAAATCTGAAAAAAACATGCTAGCAAGTGTAATACTCCACAGAGGTACTATTTTCTCCTGGGAGCGATAGCTCAAATGCAGTATGTTGATGACTGTAAAAGTGATGCATTGCCTTAGGTAACAGAATGGTCTGTATTGATAGTAGAGATTTGGACTTAGGAAATCTGAACATATATTTTACTTTTATTTTAGTAGTGCATAGATGCAATAACGATGATCAAATTCCTCAATGTCCCTGACACTGTACAGTTGCAACATAACCAACGCGTATCAACACGTATCACTCCAAATGACTTAGAGACCATATTTTTAAAGGCCAGATATTAAAAACAATATTATCTGCTTGTAATATGGGAAACTGAGGCACAGTGAGAGTTAGTTCTTCACCCACAAGCTCAAAGATTTTGTTCGGCAGAGATGGAAACAAGATAATTTTCCCATGTCTAGGCCTAATACCTTTAAGATTATCCTCTGTTTTCCCTATATCTTCATTTCTAAGCGTATTATTAAAAAAAATCTTGGGTTTTGTTTTACATATTGTTTGACATAAGCACTACTCAAATACATTTTGTCTAAGCCCACCAACAGTGCAGTGGTTTGTGTTTGCCATTCCTTTTAATCAAGTCGTTCGTATGCTCCAGGAGAATGCTAGACTTCTTAGAAATTAATTGGTGCACACGTCTTTAAATGAATTTTTGCCTTTGTTTTATCTTTATTTTGTTTTGGATGTTTTGAGTCCTTTCTGGCAGGCTTGCTGTCTTTTGGATTGTTCTTTGCTTCCTGTGGAAACTTCATGTAGTTTGTTTTGGTTCCTTTCTTTTCTTGCTTGTAATAAAAGGGTGTCTGAATAGCTCAGTGAGACTTTTGCAGGTCTAATTTTTATGTCACACATGAAATTAAAATTGTATCCCACCAAAATAATTGTTAACTAGACACTGCTTCAGCTCTATGCAGTAATAAACTTAGATACACACCTGTTTTAGACCATGCCTTCCTGACAGCCATTAGGAGAAGTTGCATGTAAGAGGAAAAAAGTGACATTACAATCCCTCCTGTCTGAATATGCACTGTGAGCCGAGTCCATCGTTTCCCCTGTGCACACAGGACTGCCGAGCAGCCAGCGCTCAGATTTGTTAAAGGGGAATAAATTGAAGAGACTGTAATCTATGGCGGAGATTGCACAGTCTTATATACAGATCAAGAAAGAAATGTTCTGTGCCCAAGACAAACAGAAAATAGGTGCAAATTCTGTCTATGGTAGTAAAAACATTTCTCAAAAAACACTTGAGCATCGTTTGCTTGATCATAGCTATATGAATATGGAGAAAGTGGCAAAGTTAATTTTATCTATTCTGGCAAGACTGTTAGAGCTTGCCCTGGCACACCGGGGCCAAAATACCTGACTACTAGTGCAATACGTGTATATATGTTGAAGGCAAGAGTTGTGTGGATGCCTCACAAAGCATTTGCCTTTTATTTTGGAAAGAATGTGCCATATCTCTGAGTTAAGAAGAATTAATACCAGAGCGGAGTTTGCACATGTACTTTTTAGACAATCTTATTATCTGTGGCTTAAAGCAGATAAGATAATAGCCTGTCTCGAAGGCACACATACAATTTTAATCTACCAGAGGAAGATAAACAGACTTAAATAGGCAATATTTTCCCTATCTTTAAAGAGTTCAACATTTCTGCATCTTTGACACTCAGGACTCGCTTTAAATTTCAAACTCCAGGTCTTGTTCTGACTCATAGTCTAGGAACAGCCTGTCCTCCACATCCATAACTGTGGCATGATTTCCACTTCAGTGTGATCCCATTTTATTAGGCCATGTGAGCTGTGACATGTTTCAGTAGTGTGGAAATTCCAAAGACTACTATACGATAGATGCTAGAAGGTCTAAGTCTTGATGTATTTCTGTGTGGTCAAAGCAAGATTTCAGAAGTTTTGGTAAGGGAAAGAAAAAAAAAGATTAGCTGGTCACCTTTCTGCTGGCTTTTTGGTTTGAGGAAAGTACTTGTGTTCCTCTCTAAAGTACTAATGTGGAGTATTGCCATATACGAGCCCTTTCAAACATCCAACAGGAGAGTTTCCTGCAGAAGAAAAAGTCACTCCAGATTAACTTGTACATGCAGCTGCTTTCTTTCCCCATAGAAAATAAAATAGAGTGGTTTGGTGTGGTTCAGAGGATCTGAAGAATTTCTCTTGAAGACACTCCTATATGAAAAGTTCCTTCCTTTATCCAATAAAATGTTTTCATGACAACAGAGCCACCTCCATCCCCTGCACCAGCCCTCTTCTGGGATTACAGCATTTAAAAAGAAGAAAAAAGACTGGGGAACATGACTTATACTACATCCCTGGGTTATTCAAGTCTCATGACAAAATCATTCCTTCGCAGCTGTAATGGGTCTTGCTTTTTCAGTGTTTTACCTCAAAATTCTTGCCTGCATCAAAAACTTTGCAAAACAGAGCATAAGCTTCTTTGGGACTTTCAGACAACTGAAGATCCCCCCTCTCTCATGAGAAAGTACATGCACACCAGTCAAACATCCTTTCTCCAAGTATGTGGCATGACACCATTTCCCCAGCTGTAGAGTGAACACTTACTTACAATGTCCTGTACTTTAAGGAGCTCAGTCAAACAAGAAAAAAGAAAACAGAAAAAACAAAAAATAGAAAGAGAAATGAAAACAAAACCAAAAAGGAAAATAAAAAAAAAAGAAAAAGCAACAAAAAAAAAAAAAGGAAAAACAAAAAACAAAACGAAAAACGAAAACGAAAACGAAAAGAAAAAGGAAAAGAAAAAGAAAAAGAAAAAGAAAAAGAAAAAGAAAAAGAAAAAGAAAAAGAAAAAGAAAAAGAAAAAGAAAAAGAAAAAGAAAAAGAAAAAGAAAAAGAAAAAGAAAAAGAAAAAGAAAAAGAAAAAGAAAAAGAAAAAGAAAAAGAAAAAGAAAAAGAAAAAGAAAAAGAAAAAGAAAAAGAAAAAGAAAAAGAAAAAGAAAAAGAAAAAGAAAAAGAAGAAAAAAAATATCTTCCATAGTTGCTTTAACTGAAACTGGCAGTTACTATAAACCTATTTCCAAAGCACCCTCTCCTCAGAAGAAACAAACAGTTCCCAGACCCTTGTATGTCACGACAAGTGGAAGTGTCTAGCTAACATCTGCCCCCAGAGCCAAGATAAACAAAAGTCTCAGACTACTTTTCATTGGAGTCTAAAAACAACCCACACTCAGCTATATCTGAAGGATTTACTCCATGGGCAAAACATTTCTCTTAGCTCATTTGCTTCTCTGGATTATACTTAGCAGCTGCCCAGTGCGTCCTTATTCCTTCGCTTCGCTGTATGTCCCCAGGCTGATTTCCAGAGATACCAGGTTGGCTTTGCCTGACCTTGGTGCACGGTTCCTGCTCCTTGCTGGGGGTCCCAGCCCAGGACCAAGCCCCACTTTTTGCTGAGATGGGCTTCTGATCCTGAGAGAAACTCAGATTATTTTTTCCTAACAGTTTTGACAGGCACAGCTATTTCACCAAAGTAAGAATAAAAACCATTTCACACTATCTCCACAGAAAAAAGGTTTCAATAAGGACAACAATAACCTAGAGAAAGAAACTAGAACAGAACTTTAAAAGTTATTTTTTGTTTACTTGTTTTATTTACTTTTTAATTTACTTTTTCACATGAAGGTTAGTTTGTTTGTTTGTTTGTTTTGGCCTGGTGTATAAACAGCAGTTCCAGTGTCGTTCCTAGTGTGGTCCAATGTGGCACACCAATAGCCACAGTGCAGAAACTGCTGTGCCACTGCGTACTGTGAAATAATATAAGCAGAAAAGGCTTGTATTAACATGCTTGTTGTTGACTGAAAAATCTCCTTTTCCTAGATCAAAAACTCTCTTGTTTGTGTAGGAATTAAGCTGTGACACTTTGAACAAGAAAAGGAATACA